>NC_052341.1:8103207-8334873 GCF_016432855.1 Salvelinus namaycush | reverse complement strand
GTGGACCGACCATGCATGACATAATGGACAGATACCAATACGTACATACTGGACATTATCATGCTGACATACTGGACCACTGATTCCATGCTGACATACGGACAGTACCCATACTGACATACTGGACAGTACATGACTGACATACTGGACAGTACCATGCTGACATACCTAGTGACATTCATCCAGCTGGACATACTGGACAGTACCGGCTGACATTACTGGACGATACCATGCTGACATACTGGACAGTACCATGCTGACATAATGGATAGTACCATGCTGACATACTGGACAGTACCATGCTGACATACTGGCATACCATGCTGAATAATGGACATACCATGCTGGACAGTACCATGCTGACATACTGGACTGTACCCATTTCACAGTACCATGCTGACATACTGGACGTACCACTGCTGACATACTGGACCAGTACCATACTACATTACCATACTGACATACTGGGCAGTTACCATGCTACGTACCATACTGACATACTGGACGTATCAAACTGATGTGACGGAAGTAACATGTGACACATACTGGACATACATGCTGACATACTGGACATATCATGCTGACATTACTGGACAGTACCATGCTGACATATATGGACATAAACATGCTGACATAGGACAGTACCATGCTGACATACTGGACATTATCATGCTGACATACTGGACGTACCATGTTACCTACGGACATATCTGCGGACACATATGGACAGTACCATGCTGACATACTGGAATACATGCTGACATACGGACAGTACAACTGACTACTGCAGTACCATTATCATGCTGGACATCTCGGACAGTTACCATGCTGACATACTGGACATTACTCATGCTGTGACATACTGGACAGTACCATGCTGACATATGGACACTATATGACAGACATACTGACATACTGGACAGTACCACCATGCTGACATACTGGGCATTATCATGCTGACAACTGGACAGTACCATGCTGACATACTGTACATTATCATGCCGAATATTGGACAGTACCATACTGACATACTAGGACAGGTACCATGCTGACATACTGACATTATCATGACTAGAAATATCGACAGTACCATAATGACTACATGGACAAAGTACATGCTGACATACTGACGAAGATACCATGCTGACATTACTGGACATTATCATGCTGACATACTGGACAGTACCATACGGACATACTGGACAGTACCATGCAGTACTACATACTGGACAGTACCATGCTGACATACGGACAGTACCATACTGACATACTGGGACAGTACCATGACTGGACAGTACATGCTGGACACACTGGCATATCCATGCTGAATACTGGAACATATACATGCTGACATACTGGACAGTACCAGCTGCATACTGGACACGTAACATGCTGACATACTGGAAGTACCATACTGACATACTGGACAGTACCATACTGCACAGTACATGTGAACATACTGGACAGTACACCATATCATGACTATGGAGATACCATGATGACATGACATACTGGACCATTCTCATGCTGACATATTGGACAGTACCATACTGACATACTGGAGAGTACCATACTGACATACTGGACATTATCATGCTGACATATTGGACAGTACCATACTGACATACTGGAGAGTACCATGCTGACATACTGGACATTATCATGCTGACATACTGGACAGTACCATGCTGACATACTGGACATTATCATGCTGACATACTGGAGAGTACCATGCTGACATACTGGACATTATCATGCTGACATATTGGACAGTACCATGCTGACATACTGGACAGTACCATGCTGACATACTGGACATTATCATGCTGACATATTGGACAGTACCATGCTGACATACTGGACATTATCATGCTGACATATTGGACAGTACCATGCTGACATACTGGACAGTACCATACTGACATACTGGACATTATCATGCTGACATACTGGACATTATCATGCTGACATACTGGACAGTACCATGCTGACATACTGGACAGTACCATACTGACATACTGGACAGTACCATACTGACATACTGGAGAGTACCATGCTGACATACTGGACATTATCATGCTGACATATTGGACAGTACCATACTGACATACTGGACAGTACCATACTGGACAGTACCATGCTGACATACTGGACAGTACCATGCTGACATATTGGACAGTACCATGCTGACATACTGGACAGTACCATACTGGACAGTACCATGCTGACATATTGGACAGTATCATGCTTACATACTGGACAGTACCATACTGGACAGTACCATGCTTACATACTTGACAGTACCATGCTGACATACTGGACAGTACCATACTGACATACTGGACAGTACCATGCTGACATACTGGACATTATCATGCTTACATACTGGACAGTGCCATGCTGACATACTGGCGAGTACCATGCTGACATACTGGACATTATCATGCTGACATACTGGACAGTACCATACTGGACAGTACCATGCTGACATACTGGAGAGTACCATGCTGACATACTGGACATTATCATGCTGACATATTGGACAGTACCATGCTGACATACTGGATAGTACCATACTGGACAGTACCATGCTTACATACTGGACAGTACCATGCTGACATACTGGACAGTACCATACTGACATACTGGACAGTACCATACTGACATACTGGACAGTACCATACTGGACAGTACCATGCTGGACATACTGGACAGTACCATGCTTACATACTGGACAGTACCATGCTGACATACTGGACAGTACCATACTGACATACTGGACATTATCATGCTGACATACTGGACAGTACCATACTGACATACTGGAGAGTACCATGCTGACATACTGGACATTATCATGCTGACATACTGGACATTATCATGCTGACATACTGGACAGTACCATGCTGACATACTTGACAGTACCATGCTGACATACTGGACAGTACCATGCTGACATACTGGACATTATCATGCTGACATACTGGACAGTACCATACTGACATACTGGAGAGTACCATGCTGACATACTGGACATTATCATGCTGACATACTGGACAGTACCATGCTGACATACTTGACAGTACCATGCTGACATACTGGACAGTACCATACTAACATACTGGACAGTACCATACTGACATATTGGACAGTACCATGCTGACATACTGGACAGTACCATGCTGACATACTGGACAGTACCATGATGACATACTGGACAGTACCATGCTGACATACTGGACAGTACCATGATGACATACTGGACAGTACCATGCTGACATACTTGACAGTACCATGCTGACATACTGGACAGTACCATACTAACATACTGGACAGTACCATGCTGACATACTGGACAGTACCATGCTGACATACTGGACAGTACCATGATGACATACTGGACAATACCATGCTGACATACTTGACAGTACCATGCTGACATACTGGACAGTACCATACTAACATACTGGACAGTACCATACTGACATATTGGACAGTACCATGCTGACATACTGGACAGTACCATGCTGACATACTGGACAGTACCATGCTGACATACTGGACAGTACCATGCTGACATACTGGACAGTACCATGCTGGACAGTACCATGCTGACATACTGGACTGTACCCTTCTACAGTACCATGCTGACATACTGGACAGTACCATACTGACATACTGGACAGTACCATACTACAGTACCATACTGACATACTGGGCAGTACCATGCTACAGTACCATACTGACATACTGGACAGTATCAAACTGATGTACTGGACAGTACCATGCTGACATACTTGACAGTACCATGCTGACATACTGGACAGTACCATGCTGACATACTGGACAGTACCATGCTGACATACTGGACAGTACCATGCTGACATACTGGGCAGTACCATGCTGACATACTGGACAGTACCATACTGACATACTGGACAGTACCATGCTACAGTACCATACTGACATACTGGACAGTACCATGCTGACATACTGGACAATGTCATACTGACATACTGGACAGTACCATGCTACAGTACCATACTGACATACTGGACAGTACCTTACTGACATACTGGGCAGTACCATGCTACAGTACCATACTGACATACTGGACAGTACCATACTGACATACTGGGCAGTACCATACTACAGTACCATGCTGACATATTGGACAGTACCATGCTGACATACTTGACAGTACCATGCTGTCTTACTGGACAGTACCATGCTGACATACTGGACAGTACCATGCTGACATACTGGACAGTACCATACTGACATACTGGACAGTACCATACAGACATACTGGAGAGTACCATGCTGACATACTGGACTGTACCATACTACAGTACCATGCTGATATACTGGACAGCACCATACTGACATACTGGACAGTACCATGCTGACATACTGGACAGTGTCATACTGACATACTGGACAGTACCATACCACGGTACCATACTGACATACTGGGCAGTACCATACCACGGTACCATACTGACATACTGGACAGTACCATGCTGACATACTGGACAGTACCATGCTGACATACTGGACAGTACCATGCTGACATACTGGACAGTACCATACTGACATACTGGACAGTACCATACTGACATACAGGACAGTTCTATGCTACAATACCATGCTGACACACCAGACAGTATCATTCTGACATACTGGACAGTACCATGCTGACATACTGGACAGTATCATACTGACATACTGGACCGAACCATACTACAGTACCATACTGACATACTGGAATGTACCATGCTGACATACTGGACAGTATCATACTGAAATACTGAACACTACCATACTGACATACTGGACAGTACCATACTGACATACTGAACAGTAACATGCTGACATACTGAACAGTACCATACTGACATACTGGACAGTACCATACTGGACAGTACCACGCTGGACATACTGGACAGTACCATGCTGGACATACTGGACAGTACCATGCTGACATACTGGACAGTACCATGCTGACATACTGGACAGGACCATACTGGACAGTACCATGCTGGACATACTGGACAGTACCATGCTGACATACTGGAGAGTACCATGCTGACATACTGGACATTATCATGCTGACATATTGGACAGTACCATGCTGACATACTGGATAGTACCATACTGGACAGTACCATGCTTACATACTGGACAGTACCATGCTGACATACTGGACAGTACCATACTGACATACTGGACAGTACCATACTGACATACTGGACAGTACCATACTGGACAGTACCATGCTGGACATACTGGACAGTACCATGCTTACATACTGGACAGTACCATGCTGACATACTGGACAGTACCATACTGACATACTGGAGAGTACCATGCTGACATACTGGACATTATCATGCTGACATACTGGACATTATCATGCTGACATACTGGTCAGTACCATGCTGACATACTTGACAGTACCATGCTGACATACTGGACAGTACCATGCTGACATACTGGACATTATCATGCTGACATACTGGACAGTACCATACTGACATACTGGAGAGTACCATGCTGACATACTGGACATTATCATGCTGACATACTGGACAGTACCATGCTGACATACTGGACAGTACCATGCTGACATACTGGACAGTACCATACTGACATACTGGAGAGTACCATGCTGACATACTGGACATTATCATGCTGACATACTGGACAGTACCATGCTGACATACTTGACAGTACCATGCTGACATACTGGACAGTACCATACTAACATACTGGACAGTACCATACTGACATATTGGACAGTACCATGCTGACATACTGGACAGTACCATGCTGACATACTGGACAGTACCATGATGACATACTGGACAGTACCATGCTGACATACTGGACAGTACCATGATGACATACTGGACAGTACCATGCTGACATACTTGACAGTACCATGCTGACATACTGGACAGTACCATACTAACATACTGGACAGTACCATACTGACATATTGGACAGTACCATGCTGACATACTGGACAGTACCATGCTGACATACTGGACAGTACCATGCTGACATACTGGACAGTACCATGCTGACATACTGGACAGTACCATGCTGGACAGTACCATGCTGACATACTGGACTGTACCCTTCTACAGTACCATGCTGACATACTGGACAGTACCATACTGACATACTGGACAGTACCATACTACAGTACCATACTGACATACTGGGCAGTACCATGCTACAGTACCATACTGACATACTGGACAGTATCAAACTGATGTACTGGACAGTACCATGCTGACATACTGGACAGTACCATGCTGACATACTGGACAGTACCATGCTGACATACTGGACAGTACCATGCTGACATACTGGACAGTACCATGCTGACATACTGGACAGTACCATACTGACATACTGGACAGTACCATGCTACAGTACCATACTGACATACTGGACAGTACCATGCTGACATACTGGACAGTGTCATACTGACATACTGGACAGTACCATGCTACAGTACCATACTGACATACTGGACAGTACCTTACTGACATACTGGGCAGTACCATGCTACAGTACCATACTGACATACTGGACAGTACCATACTGACATACTGGGCAGTACCATACTACAGTACCATGCTGACATATTGGACAGTACCATGCTGACATACTTGACAGTACCATGCTGTCTTACTGGACAGTACCATGCTGACATACTGGACAGTACCATGCTGACATACTGGACAGTACCATACTGACATACTGGACAGTACCATACAGACATACTGGAGAGTACCATGCTGTCATACTGGACAGTACCATGCTGGACAGTACCATGCTGACATACTGGACTGTACCATACTACAGTACCATGCTGATATACTGGACAGCACCATACTGACATACTGGACAGTACCATGCTGACATACTGGACAGTGTCATACTGACATACTGGACAGTACCATACCACGGTACCATACTGACATACTGGGCAGTACCATACCACGGTACCATACTGACATACTGGACAGTACCATGCTGACATACTGGACAGTACCATGCTGACATACTGGACAGTACCATGCTGACATACTGGACAGTACCATGCTGACATACTGGACAGTACCATACTGACATACTGGACAGTACCATACTGACATACAGGACAGTTCTATGCTACAATACCATGCTGACACACCAGACAGTATCATTCTGACATATTGGACAGTACCATGCTGACATACTGGACAGTATCATACTGACATACTGGACCGAACCATACTACAGTACCATACTGACATACTGGAATGTACCATGCTGACATACTGGACAGTATCATACTGAAATACTGAACACTACCATACTGACATACTGGACAGTACCATACTGACATACTGAACAGTAACATGCTGACATACTGGACAGTACCATACTGACATACTGGACAGTACCATACTGGACAGTACCATGCTGGACATACTGGACAGTGCCATGCTGGACATACTGGACAGTGCCATGCTGGACATACTGGACAGTACCATGCTGACATACTGGACAGTACCATGCTGACATACTGGACAGTACCATGCTGGACATACTGGACAGTACCATGCTGACATACTGGACAGTACCATGCTGACATACTGGACAGTACCATACTGACATACAGGACAGTTCCATGTTACAGTACCATACTAACATACTGGACAGTACCATACTGACATACTGGACAGTACCATGTTGACATACTGGACAGTACCATACTGACATACTGGACAGTACCATACTGACATACTGGACCGTAGCATACTACAGTTCCATACTGACATACTGGACAGTACCATACTGACACACTGGACAGTACCATGCTGACATACTGGACAGTACCATGCTGACATACTGGACAGTACCATGATGACATACTGGGCAGTACCATGATGACATACTGGACAGTACCATGCTGAAATACTGGACAGTACCATGCTGACATACTGGGCAGTACCATGATGACATACTGGGCAGTACCATGATGACATACTGGACAGTACCATGCTGACATACTGTACCATACTGACATACTGGACAGTGCCATACTGGACAGTACCATGCTGACATACTGGACATTACCATGCTACAGTATGTTTGTGTTTTCACATGTATTTTTAGACCACTTCACGTGTGATCACGTTTTCACGTGTAGTTTCATGTTATCACGTGTTCCTTTACATGTTGTCACATGTTACTACATTAACTTCACATGTGATCACATTTTCCATAAGGGATATCAGACTATTTGAATAGGATCCTACAGCCTGTTGGTGTACTGGTCATTTAATTTAAAAGCTGTGTGCGCATGCACGTGTGTGTGTGTGTATATGTGACATCCCGGCGGCATCACATGTATCCTGTTTCTCCAACAGACCTACCAAATGACGTGAGTGGTTAAATTAAAATGAGGCAAGGGCGACGACAACGTCACTGGGATTGGATTTAAACGCCATCCACTTTATGGTAGCCTCTGAACATCTTTCACCAAGCATTGGAGGGACTTTACGTCCACAGGCATGTCACAGCGGTGGCGACACTGAGTCTCATCTCCACTAAGTTCACACATCCCTGCTCTCCAAGTCATTTTACTACGATAAATAATTAGGGCAGAGAAGGCTTAAATATTCACAGCATACTACAGTATATTTGGTTGAATAACATTAAGGCCTGCAGTTCAGCAAAAGTCTGTACTGTCCATTTCTTTGCAGTAAGAAAAATCACAAAACTATATTGAAGAAGTTAGCGTTATTGATGTTTGATGATAGTTAAAATATTTCACAAATAAAATCATAGCCATTCAGAAATGGACATGCTATGGAGTAAATCTAAACATTAGAAGAAACAAATTGTATTTTTTCTGAAAGTGACAGCATGCACATAATTGATACATTTCCAGAAAAGAAAATGAATTAATGCACGTCATGTCAGGGAATGAGAGGTACTCTCAACAACTCAGACAGAGGAAAAAATCTCAGAAACCAGCTGCTATCTAAAGTTGTTTAAATCAACTTCTTCTCCTCTTTTATTTTATTTGAACTTACCTGAAAGAACTGAGTAGATGTGAACTAAATCTCCTGAAAGGCCTCCACTATAATACTTTCACTATGTGTTTTCAGATGAGTACAAATGAAGGAGAGGAAGGCATAAGACAGACAGTATTGCTGGCTTCAAGTGCTCATGGGAAACTGGGAAGTGGGAAGTACTTTTGAAATCGGAACAATTCTTCAACCAATCAAACTAGTTACATCAGGGATAGGCAACTGGCGGCCCAGGGGCAGCATGCGCTACACGAATAAATTCCCAAAAATGGGGTCCTTGACCAAAAAAATTCAGTCGGGTTCTCCCATATTTGTTTTTGTTTTTCTGCTCTTTTGCACACCGGTATTTCTACTTGCACATCCTCATCTGCACATACATCACTCCAGTGTTAATTGCTAAATTGTAATTACTTCACCACTATGGCCTATTTATTGCCTTACCTCCTTATTTCATTTGCACACACTGTATACAGGTTTCTTTATTGTGCTATTGACTGTACGTTTGTTTATCCCATGTGTAACTCTATTGTTGTTTTTGTTGCACTGCTTTGCTTTATCTTGGCCAGGTCACAGTTGTAACTGGCCTACCTGGTTAAATAAAGGTGAAATAAAAATAAATGTAAAAAAAACTTACTGTTGAGAGTTAGAATAGTAGAATACACAAGGGTGCAATTTCAAAATGTGATTGTGCATCAGCAGTTTATCTCTTGTTATATCAGTCACTGACAGTCACTCAATTAGTCTAGCCATCTATCTAAACTTGTGGTAATCATGGCCAAATACCGACCAGGCAGAGGGGCCCTGACCTCCAGGGGGCCCCCATTGATTTTGTTAGTCACTCTCACTCATACTGTATATATCATACTAACATGGCATAAGAAAAGCTATTTTATTTTTAGGACCACTTTAGGTATCAAAAAATATATATTTTAAAACAATATTATAAAATATTGAATTTGGCTTAAGAATATAACCCTATAACACATTCATAAATGGCAAAAAAAACTCTAAATAAATCATAAGGAATTAGGTTTTGAAGTGTCTGTCCTATATCAAGGAGATATAAGAAAGCTCAGGAAATATTTGAGTTTTTTGGACACATATTTAACCCCTTTTTTTGTTAGCACAAAACTACCTCCATACTTTCATTTGTTTCTATGTATCTTCAGAAGAGTCCCGTGACATGTAGAGCAAAACGGAGAACACCATTGTGTTCATGAGAGTCTCCCCTTTCCATAGTGGGGTCATATTAGTTTGTAGCTCAAACGATTCAGGTGCTACAGAAAGAAGTTGGCACGTCAGCGTTTCTGACTTCAGACGAGTCCCATGATATTTGTGGGGGTTGTAGAGCAAAACAGAGAACACCATCATGTTTGTGAGAATCTCCCCTTTTGTAGGCCAAACATTTGGGACGCGACTGATGTTTTCGTGAGAACACTGCTGTAACTCGGCCACCTTCAGATGCGCAAGGCCGACGTAGGCTAATGAGGTGAAATGAGACGCAGCTTAAACTGACAGATTTTTATGGGGATTTTTTATTATGTTACTAAGACTGATGCATGGGTGCATCAATAGACTCTTAAGATCTACTGTACAAATAGATTTATTTCACAAATCAGTTTCGTAGCTGTCTGTTTACCACTCAACGGTCCATATAGGGTCATAAACAAACAAGAAAAAATTTCACCTAGAGGTGGCATTCCTTCTGGCTGGTGATTTTAATAATGGAAAACTGAAATCTATCTTACCTCATTTCTACATGTCACCTGTGCAACTAGAGGCTAAACAACTCTAGGTCACCTTGACTCCAAATAGAGAGATGCATACAAAGCTCTCCTTTGCCCTCCATTTGGGAAATCTGACCATCACTCTATACTCCTGATTCCTGCTTACAAGCAAAAACTCAAACAGGAAGTAACTGTACGGAAGTGGATGCTAACCTACACGACTGTTTCGCTAGCACAGAATATGGAATATGTTCCGAGATTCATCCAATGGCATTGAGGAGTTTACAACATCAGTCACCAGCTTCATTAATAAGTGCATTGATGACGTTGTTCCCACAGTGACCGTACATACATATCCCAACCAGAAGCAATGCATTACAAAATCTGCACTGAGCTAAAGGCTAGAGCTGCCGCTTTCAAGGAGTGGGACACTAACACAAATGTTTATAAGAAATCCAGCTACACCCTCCGACAAACCATCAAACAGGCAAAGCTTCAATACAGGACTAAGATCGAATCCTATTACACAGGCTCTGACACTTGCAAACTATCTTGCAAACTATCACTGATTACAAAGGTAACCCAGCCGTGAGCTGCCCAATGACCAAGCCTACCAGATGAGCTAAATGCCTTCTATGCTTGCTAGATTGCAGGAAAAGGAGGGCCAAGCAAGCCCCCATTCACATTGACGAGGCTGTAGTGGAGCGTGTTGAGAGCTTCAAGTTCCTCTGTGTTCACATCACTAAGGACCTATCATGGTCGAAACACACCAACACAGTCGTGAAGAGGGCATGACACCGCCTCTTCCCCCTCAGGAGGCTGAAAAGATTTCATGTGGACTAAAAACTTCTACAGCTGCACCCTTGAGAGCATATTGACTGGCTGTATCACCACCTGGTATGGCAACTGCTTGGCATCCAAACTCAAGGCGCTACAAAGGATAGTGCGTACGACCCAGTACATCACTGAGGCCGAGCTCCCTACCATCCAGGACCTCTATACCAGGCAGTGTCAGGGGAAGGCCCTAAAAAGTGTCAAAGACTCCAGCCACACAAGTTCTCTCTGCTACCGCAAGGCAAGTGGTACCGGAGCGCCAAGTCTGGGATCAAAACGCTCCTGAAGAGCTTCTACCCACAAGATATAAGACTGCAGAACAGTTAATCAAGTGGCTACCCTGACTATTAACATTGACCCTTGCACTGGCTCTATGCACACTCACTGGACTCTATCCATACATTCACACATACTACACTGACACTCCGACACACATACACACATACACACACACTACATATGCTCACACACAGATGCATATTGACGCCACACACACACATACTCTTTCACACTCTTCACATGTGCTGCTACTACTCTGTTTATTATCTATCCTGATTGCCTAATCACTTTTAACCCAAAATGTACATAGTACCTCAATTACCTCAACTACTCCTGCACATTAACTCTGTGTTGGTACTCCTTGTATATAGCCCCGTTATAGTTATTTTATTGTGTTACTATTTCGTTCTTTATTTAGCACATTTGTCTTACTTTTTAACTCTGCATTGTTGGGAAAGGGCTTGAAAGTAAGCATTTCATGTTAAAGTCTACACCTGTTGTACTGGGCGCATCTGACAAAGACAGTTTGATTTGACTTGGAGGAGGGTACGCAGACCTGCGAGCCAATGCGGCCCCTCATGATGAGTTCAGATTTTTTCATGGCCCTGCACCCCCAGCAAAGTTGCCCTTCCCTGAGCTACATTATCCATATTGATAAGGTTGTAGTTGTCAAACATATTTGTTGTCATCTTTCGGTTGGTTGAGGTCAAATGTCAGTGGTGAAACATCCTAACTCTGCAACTCGGGCAACACCGTTTTCTTAGAGTTTACCCTTAAGAGGGTTGTTCAAGTGAATCTTCCCTGTCGGAACTGGTCTGACAACTCCGATAGCATGTGAAGGTGACATACACAGCGCATTCGGAAAGTATTCAGACCCCTTACTTTTTCCACATTTTGTTTAGTTAAAGCAAATAGATTTTTTTTTAAAAATCCTCATCAATCTACACACAATACCCCATAATGACAAATTTAGCAAATGTATTAAAAATAAAAAACAAATACCTTATTTACATAAGTATTCAGACCCTTTGCCATGAGACTAGAAATTGAGCTCAGGTGCATCCTGTTTCTCAGGTGCATCCTGTTCTATTGATCATCCTTGAGGTGTTTCTACAACTTGATTGGAGTCCACCTGTGGTAAATGCAATTGATTGGACAGGATTTGGAACGGAACACACCTGTTTATACAAGGTCCCACAGTTGACAGTGCATGTCAGAGCAAACACCAAGCCATCAGGTCAAAGGAATTGTCCATAGAGCTCCGAGACAGGATTGTGTCGAGGCACAGATCTGGGAAAGGGTACCAAAACATTTCTGCAGCATTGAAGGTCCTCAAGAACACATCATTCTTAAATGGAAGAAGTTTGGAACCACCAAGACTTTTCCTAAAGCTGGTTGCATGGCCAAACTGAGCAATCGGGGGAGAAGGGCCTTGGTCAGGGAGGTGACCAAGAACCTGATGGTTACTGGGGCGGCAGGTAGCCTAGTGGTTAGAGCGTTTGGCCAGTAACCGAAAGGTTGCTAGATCGAATCCCTGAGCTGACAAGGTAAAAATTAGTCATTCTGCCCCTGAACAAGGCAGTTCCTAGGCTGTCATTGTAAATAAGACTTTGTTCTTAACGGTCTTGCCTAGTTAAATAAAGGTTCAATCTGTAAAGATGGGAGAACTTTCCAGAAGGACAACCATCTCTGC
This sequence comes from Salvelinus namaycush, assembly GCF_016432855.1. Taxonomy (NCBI): domain Eukaryota; kingdom Metazoa; phylum Chordata; class Actinopteri; order Salmoniformes; family Salmonidae; genus Salvelinus; species Salvelinus namaycush. The sequence goes on along the minus strand of NC_052341.1, from coordinate 8,321,242 downwards.
AGCACTCCACCAATCAGGCCTTTATGGTAGAGTGGCCAGACGGGAGCCACTCCTCAGTAAAAGGCCTGCTTGGAGTTTGCCAAAAGGCACCTAAAGGACTCAGACCATGAGAAACAAGATTCTCTTGTCTGATGAAACCAAGATTGAACTCTTTTGCTTAATGCCAAGCGTCACGTCTGGAGGAAACCAGGCACCATTCTTACGGGGAAGCATGGTGGTGGCAGCATCATACTGTGGGGATGTTTTTTAGGGGCAGGGACTGGGAGACTAGTCAGAATCGAGGGAAAGATGAATGGAGCAAAGAATAGAGATCCTTGATGAAAAAATGCAATGACGCTCCCCATCCAACCTGACAGAGCTTGTAGAGAAGAATGGGAGAAACTCCCCAAATACAGGTGTACCAAGCTTGTAGCGTCATACCCAAGAAGACTCAAGGCTGCAATCGCTGAATACTTATGTAAATGTGAAATTTAAATACATTTGTAAAAAAAGCTATACAATTCTGAAAACCAGTTTTTGCTTTGTCATTATGGGGTATTGTATGTAGATTGATTGAGGGTGTAAAACCTATTTATCGATTTTAGAATAAGGCTGTAAAGTAGCAACATGTGGAAAACCTAAAGGGTTTTGAATACTTTCCAAATGCACTGTGCAGAACATGGGAGGATGGCTGTGTCTGAGCCACCGCTCCATTGGCTGGGGTGTCAGCCGGGAGTTTATGGGACATTAAGTGATACCCTAGCAGATGAGTAAATACATAGTTGGAAATTGGTCTGCTGTGTGAGGACTATACCACAGGGCTGTCCTGGGCAAGATGTACCCATTGCACCCAGACTGGCTTGTTTGGACATGGCTCTCTGCAAGGCTGTAAACACAACAGGGGATACTGGAGCAAAGCATCTAGCTGTTTGACAAAATAGTCAATTATTGTGAGCTTCAGAGCTTAGATAAGCTGCCACTGACTGCTGTCCAGGGAGGGAAACACTGACTGCTGTCCAGGAAGGGAAACACGCTGGCAGCCAGCCTCAAGCACCGAATGCTTCCCAGGAAAAAAAACAAGGCAATAGGTGAGTTCTCTGTTATGTGTCCTCATTACATGTGACAACAAGGAAAGTCATAACACAAGGGCAGGGGAAATCAGATGAATTGTCCCATGTGTAATGTCAGGCAACATTGCGTGAAGTGCTCATCTTCCTATAAACGTGGTGGTAGTCCAGTTGACAGCCAAGTTCCCGAACAGTGTCACAGAGCATATGGTTTCAAAGTCATGCAGTGTATTCCTATTGTAATAAAAAAATATATGGTACACAAGTACACCTGTTCATTATGCAATCTTCCAGTTGCAAAACTGGCTAACACTTCAGTTGAAGGGTTTCTCTTGGTTTGTTAAGTGGTCGCTTCTAACATGGCACATGAGAGGGAAACGTGTGTACTTTGTTTGTTGTGGTCCTCAGTATAATATGGTCTGTTTCCAGTTTGAAACATGTTGTACACCCATACCATGTGCCACTCACACACTGTGTTTACTGCTGTCTCATCGCAGCATTGACCTGTGTCTGAAGAATATTGTTACTGGGTCTTTCTATAAACTAAGGTACCATTAAGGATTTCCTAGACAGGACAGTTTGTTACAGTTAATAAGTCATTGATAATAATCTGCCAATTTTGGTTATGTCATTACATTAAGATGTAAGGGGGAACATAGCTATATTCAATAAAATTCATGAGATGATTTAACCTTTTACTGCAGTGAGTTAAATCAGGGTCACACAGTCTTTCTTGGTAGTCTTAAAGAAATCTACTTTGAAACAAAAGTATACACCTCACACACATGGTTCTGGGCTTAAAGAAAGAAGACACCTGTACCATGTCAGATATAGAGTTAAAATGTATTCAATTTTGAGTTTGCATCTCAGTATTACACTTTATATACATCACAGAAAACTGAAATATAACAAAACCGTATTAAATGGAAACACCTGATTTTCTTAAATAATGTTTATTAATTCTGAAAAATATTAACATTCTACCTATGAGGCCACTAGATGGCAATTTGGTAATTTGACTGCAGGAAAGGGGTCTAAAACCTACAGTGCCTTAATTAAGAAAGTATTCCAGATTTTCTTGTGTTACAGCCTGAATTTAAAATTGATTAAATTTAGATTTTGTGTCACTGGCCTATACACAATACCCCATAGAGTCATAGTGAAATTATGTTTCTGGAAAATTTTACAAATTATTCAAAATAAAAAGCTGAAATGTCTTCAGTTAATAAGTACTGTATTCAACCCCTTTGTTATGGCAAGCCTAAATATAGGTTCAGGAGTAAAAATGTGCTTAACAAGTCACATAATAAGTTTCATGGACTCATTCTGTGTGCAATAATAGTGTTTAACATTATTTTTTAATGACTACCGCATTTCTGTACTCCACATATGCAATTTTCTGTAAGATTGAAATTCAAACACAGATTGCAACCACAAGGACCAGGGAGGTTTTCCAACACCTCACAAAGAAGGGCACCTATTGGTAGATTGGAGGGGGAAAAAATGCAGACATTGAATATCCCTTTGAGCATGGTGACATTATTAATTAACTTGCACTTTGGATGGTGTACCAATACACTCAGTGACTACAAAGATACAAGCGTCCTTCCTAACTCAGTTGCCGGAGAGGAAGGAAACTGCTCAGGGATTTCACCATGAAGCCAATGGAGACTTTAAAACAGTTACAGTTTAACAGCTTTGATAGGAGAATATTGGGGATGGATCAACAACATTGTACTTACTCCACAATACTAACCTGACAGAGTGAAAAGGAAGCCTGTACAGAATAAAAAATATTCCAAAACATGCATCCTGTTTGCAATAAGGCACTAAAACTGCAAAACAATGTGGCAAGGAAATGAATACAAAGCGTGATGTTGGAGCAAATCCAACACAACACATTACTGAATACCATGGTGGTGGCTGCATCATGTTATCGGTATGCTTGTCATCGGAAAGGACTAGGGAGTTTTTCAAGACAAAAATTAAGAGTAATGGAGCTAAGCACAGGCACAATCCTAGAGGAAAACCTGGCTCAGTCTGCTTTCCAACAGACACTGTGTCACGATCGTCTTCTGGTGAAAGAGTGGACCAAGTCGCAGCGTGATATGAATACATCTTCCCTTTTATTTATAACGAAGATGAACACGAAACGAAACACTTTTACAAACTATACAAAACAACAAACGTGAAGCTACAAAACGAAAGTGCACACACAAGCTACTAACGTTTAGACATAGACAATTACCCACAATCACCTAAAGCCTATGGCTGCCTTAAATATGGCTCCCAATCAGAGACAACAATAAACAGCTGTCTCTGATTGAGAACCAAACCAGGCAACCATAGACTTTCCTAAACCTCTATACTGAACACAACCCCATACACTATACACAACCCCCTAAACAATACACACACCCTAAACTAGACAAAACACACAAACATCCCCCATGTCACACCCTGACCTAACTAAACTAATAAAGAAAATCAATATAACAGAGGCCAGGGTGTGACACACTGGGAGACAAATTCACCTTTCAGCAGAACAATAACCTAAAACACAATGCCAAATATACACTGGAGTTGCTTACCAAGATGACATTGAATATTCCTGAGTGGCAGAGTTACAGTTTTGACTTAAATCTGCTTGAAAATCTATGGCAAGACTTGAAAAAGGCTGTCTAGAAATGATTAACTACCAACTTGACAGAGCTTAAAGAATATTTTAAAGAATATTGTGCAAATATTGTACAATCCAGGTGTGCAGGGCTCTTAGAGACTTACCCAGAAAGACTCACAGCTGTAATCGCTGCCAAAGCTAATTCTAACGTGCATTGATGCAGGCGTGTGAATACTTAAGTAAATTAGATATTTCTGTAAATGTGCTAAAGTTTCTAGAAACATGTTTTCACTTTGTCATTATGGGGTGTGTGTGGATGGGTGAGAAAAAAATATATTTAACCCTTTCTCGGGGTTGGTATCTTGATGAATTTGTATAAAATTGTTTGAGGTAAAACATTACTTTTTCTGTTATTGCATTTATGGCAGTGTACGTTGTTGTTATATCATATATTAAGCATTAATCTGGTAATTTAGACATTGAACTTGAACCTTGTAAGAATCTTGGATCTTGCTGTCTGACAGTTTTTTGTACAGAGATCTCCGAAATGCATTGTAACTACGTAACATTGTGCGTCTCCTTATGTTATGGGGTGAAAATTGTTTTCATAGGCACAAATCCCCATAAATTCATGCCATTGCAAAATCTAATGCTTCTAACCAAAACAGTCACCTTACCTTGAAACTTAAAACATAAATCGATACTGTAATTAACGTGGTTTTTAATAACTATGCATAATTCTTGTTGGATGCTCATTGAGTTTTGAGCTGTTTAATTATGCCGTGATATTTCACACTATCATCTGATCCAGGAATTAATTTTCTGAATGATAATCAAGTGGCGAACAGCTGTTGTGATAGTGGATGCGATATCACAATCAATCAATCAAATGTATTTATAAAGCCCTTATTACATCAGCTGATATCTCAAAGTGCTGTACAGAAACCCAGCCTAAAACCCCAAACAGCAAGCAAAGCAGGTGTAGAAGCACGGTGGCCAGTCCTCTTCAGGTTGTGCATGGTGGAGATTATAACAGAACATGGCCAAGATGTTCAAATGTTCATCTGACTAGCAGGGTCAAATAATATTAATCACAGTGGTTGTCGAGGGTGCAACAGGTCAGCACCTCAGTAGTAAATGTCAGTTGGCTTTTCATAGGCGATCATTGAGAGAGAGAGAGAGAGAGAGAGAGAGAGAGAGAGAGAGAGAGAGAGAGAGAGAGAGAGAGAGAGAGAGAGAGAGAGAGAGAGAGAGAGAGAGAGAGAGAGAGAGAGAGAGAGAGAGAGAGAGAGAGAGAGAGAGAGAGAGAGAGAGAGAGAGAGAGAGAGAGAGAGAGAGAGAGAGAGAGAGAGAGAGAGAGAGAGAGAGAGAGAGAGAGAGAGAGAGAGAGAGAGAGAGAGAGAGAGAGAGAGAGAGAGAGAGAGAGAGAGAGAGAATACTTAAATTCACACAGGACACCGGATAAGACTTGATTGAGGGTGTAGCGAAATGCTTGTGTTTCTAGCTCCAACAGTGCAGTAACAATTCACAACAATACACACAAATTTAATGTAAAGGAATGGAATTAATAACATATAAATATTTGGACGAGCAATGTCGGAACGGCATAGACTAAAATACAGTAGAATAGAATAAAATCTAGTGAGTCCAAAAAGACAGAAAATAAGGAGAAATACAAGAAGCAAACAAGAAGCAGAGTCGTGGCTCCTCGGAGGTCTGTACATATCCCCAAGCCTAGTTTCTCCAGAGGGTTTAGGAGAGGAGGTACACCATTTCACTCACTCTCACGCAAAAACACACACACAAACACAACATCCTAAAAGCTTCCAGACTGTGTCCTTACTCTTCAAACCGTATCTTCTAGAAGAAGCTTCCTTCCCTCAGCTAAAAGATTATTGCACCAGAGGAAAGCAACATGATCTGTCATTCAATTTAGGATCTACATCTACATATGAGATGAGTTGTGCAAAATATGTAAGTATTATTAAAGTGACTGGTGTTCCAGTTATTAAAGTGGCCAGTAATTTCAGTCTATGTACAGTTGAAGTTGGAAGTTTACATACACTTAGGTTGGAGTCATTAAAACTCGTTTTTCAACCACTCCACAAATTTCTTGTTAACAAACTATAGTTTTGGCAAGTCAGTTAGGACATCTACTTTCTGCATGACATAAGTAATTTTTCCAACAATTGTTTACAGACAGATTATTTAACTTAAAATTCAATGTATTCCAGTGGGTCAGAAGTTTACATACACAAAGTTGACTGTGCCTTTAAACAGCTTGGAAAATTCCAGAAAATGATGTCATGGTTTTAGAAGCTTCTGATAGGCTAATTAACATAATTTCAGTCAATTGGAGGTGTACCTGTGGATGTATTTCAAGGCCTACCTTCAAACTTAGTGCCTCTTTGCTTGACATCATGGGAAAATCAAAAGAAATCAGCCAAGATTGTACACCTCCACAATTCTGGTTCATCCTTGGGAGCAATTTCCAAATGTCTGTAGGTACCACGTTCATCTGTACAAACAATAGTACGCAAGTATAAACACCATGGGACCACGCAGCCGTGGGACCACGCACACCGCTCAGGAAGGAGACATGTTCTGTCTCCTAGAGTGCAAATCAATCCCAGAACAACAGCAAAGGACCTTGTGAAGATGCTGGAGGAAACAGGTACAAAAGTATCTATATCCACAGTAAAACGAGTCCTACACCGACATTACCTGAAAGGCCGCTCAGCAAGGACAAAGCCACTGCTCCAAAACCGCCATAAAAAGGTTTGCAACTGCACATGGGGACAAAGATCGTACTTTTCCGAGAAATGTCCTCTCGTCTGATGAAACAAAAATAGAACTGTTTGGCCCTAATGACCATCATTATGTTTCGAGGAAAAAGGGGGAGGCTTGCAAGCCGAAGAAAACCATCCCAACCGTAAAGCATGGGGGTGGCAGCATCATGTTGTGGGGGTGCTTTTCTGCAGAAGGGACTGGTGCACTTCACAAAATAGATGGCATCATGAGGCAAGAAAATTATGTGGATATATTGAAGCAACATCTCAAGACATCAGTCAGGAAGTTAAAGCTTGGTCGCAAATGGGTCTTCCAAATGGACAATGACCCCAAGCATACTTCCAAAGTTGTGGCAAAATGGCTTAAGGACAACAAAGTTAAGTTATTGGAATGGCCATCACAAAGCCCGGACCAGTTACACCAGCTCTGTCAGGAGGAATGGGCCAAAATTCACCCAACTTATTGTGGGAAGCTTGTGGAAGGCTACCCAAAACGTTTGACCCAAGTTAAAAAATTTAAAGGCAATGCTACCAAATACTAATTGAGTGTATGTAAACGTCTGACCCACTGGGAATATTAATAAATAAATAAAAGCTAAAATAAATAATTCTCTCTACTATTATTCTGACATTTCAAATTCTTAAAATAAAGTGGTGATCCTAACTGACCTAAGACGGGACATTGTTACTTGGATTAAATGTCAGGAATTGTGAAACACTGAGTTTAAATGTATTTGGCTAAGGTGTATGTAAACTTCCGACTTCAACTATATATAGGGCAGCAGCCTCTAAGGTGCTAGAAATGGCTATTTAACAGTCTGATGGCCTTGAGATAGAAGCTGTTTTTCAGTCTCTCTGTCCCAGCTTTGGTGCACCTGTACTGACGTTGCCTTCTGGATGATAACGGGGTGAACAGGCAGTGGCTCAGGTGGTTGTTGTCCTTTATGATCTTTTTGGCCTTCCTGTGACATCGGGTGCTGTAGGTGTCCTGGAGGGCAGGTAGTTTTCCCCCGGTGATGCGTTGTGCAAACCGCACCATTCTCTGCAGAGCCTTGCGGTTGTGTGTAGAGCAGTTGCCGTACCAGGCAGTGATACAGCCCGACAGGATGCTCTCAATTGTCCATATGTAAAAGTTTGAGGGTTTTAGGAGCCAAGACAAATTTCTTCAGCCTCCTGAGGTTGAAGAGGCGCTATTGCGCCTGCTTCACCACACTGTCTGTGTGGGTGGACCATTTCAGATTGTCAGTGATGTGTACGCCGAGGAACTTGAAGCTTTCCACCTGCTCCACTAAGGTCCCATCTATGTGGATAGGGGGGTGCTCCCTTTGCTGTTTCCTGAAGTCCACGATCAGCTCTTTGTTGCCGTTGGGTGAGAGGTTATTTTCCTGGCACCACACTCTCAGGATCCTAACCTCCTTCCTGTAGGCTGTCTCGTCATTGTTGGTAATCAGGCCTACTACTGTTGTGTCGTCTGCAAACTTGATGATTGAGTCGGCGGTGTGCGTTGCCACGCAGTTATGGGTAAACAGGGATTACAGGAGTGGGCTGAGCACACACCCTGTGTTGAGGATCAGCAAAGGGGAGGTGTTGTTTCCTAAATTCCCCACCTGTCAGGAAGTCCAGGACCCAGTTGCACAGGACGGGGTTCAGACCCAGGGCCCCAATGCTGCCATATCTCCATGGTTTAATGTTTGGTTAGGTTTTAATAGTCACAGTGGGTACAACATCTCCTATACATTTCCTGATAAACTCAGTCACCGTGTCCGTGTTTTCGTTGATATTATTGTCAGTAGCTACCCGGAACATATCCCAATCTGCGTGATCAAAACAATCTTGAAACATGGATTCCGATTGGTCAGACAGCGTTGAATAGTCTGTAGCACGGGTACTTCCTGTTTGAGTTTCTGCCTATAGGAAGGGAGGAGCAAAATGGAGTCGGGATCAGATTTGCAGAAGGGAGTGCGGGGGAGAGCCTTGTAGGCATTTCAAAATGCTGAGTAACAGTGGTCCAATGTTATCTCAGAGCAAGTGCTACAGTCAGTGTGTTGGTAGAACTTTGGTAGAAGTTCTTTGTATGGTTTTTTTCTTTGTATAATCTTTTACCAGATCTAATGTGTTATATTCTCCTACATTAATTTCACATTTCCTCAAACTTCAAAGTGTTTCCGTTCAAATGGTATCAAGAATATGCAGATCCTTGCTTCAGGGCCTGAGCTACAGGCAGTTAGATTTGGGTATGTCATTTTAGGCAAAAAATTGAAAGTCTAAGACACTGCATCGTAGTGCAAACTGTGTTGCTACAGATGCTGGTTTGATACCCGTGCTGGTTGTGACCAGGAGACCCATGAGGCAATGGTGGGGTTTTGGTTTCTCCAAAATATAGTTATTTTTTAAACAAGGACTTGAAAATGAGGTCGTAAACTCTGCAAACAACGTTTCCAGTCCGAGAATGGTAAATGCATCAGTGCATTTTCTTGAAAAAAAAATGTATAATGCCTATCAATGTGTAGGCATACTGTGTAATAAAATAGATAATTGTGAACATTAAAACGTGAATGTGTTTTTGCAGAGCATACTGTACAACCATGCCGACAACCATCCGTGGAGATCAGTGGACAAAAGGCTGGACAACGGGCTGCACCGAAAAAATGCATGGTTCCACAGAATACCGACTGGGATGGATCCCGAGGCAAATGTGGCTTCTTCATCAACCCCTTTATGCTTTCGTTAATAAAATAATGATACTCTCGCCAGCTTTGATCCATGCCTGGGCCTGCAGGACGCAAATGTCTTAGCTTGTCAGACGAAACATTGGGTCGAAACTACAGAACAATACATTACAAGAGAACACACGGTTAATGTTCTGAAAAAAATATAAATATATATTGGTCATATTGGTCACGGCTCCCGAGTGGAGCAGTGGTCTAAGGCATTGCATCTCAGTGCAAGAGGCATTACTATAGTCCCTGGTTTGAATCCAGGCTGTATCACATCACACTTTAGAACCGGAACCCCCAACAGAAGCTAGTCAGCTAACCAGCTACTAGCTGGTTAACCTTTAGCCCGGTCAACTCCTGCCAGTCTGCACAGCACGATTCAACCCAGAGCATACCGGACTCTTTTTCCCCACATCTATGGATTCCTACCGCAAGCTCTGAACCTTTTCACCTGGATCATCGCAGCTAGCTAGCTGCTATCCGAGTGGCTACTCCTGGCTAACGTCTCTGTCCCGAAGCAAGCACCAATTAGCCTGGAGCTAGCCTATGCTAGGCCCATATCCCGGCTAGCCATCAGCCACTCGTTGGGCTACAATACCTATTTTGCCGCGGCCCGCTAGCTGTCTAGAGAATATCGGACTGTTAGCTGTCAGCCAATTTTCTTGGGCTACAATACCTATTTTGCCAATTGGCCTGGACCCTTTTACTACATGGAGCCCTACCGATCCATCATGACTGGTCTGCCGACGTAACCGCCCGAGGGGGCTACAACTGACTCTTCCATTGCGACGCCCCCCTAAGGCCCTTCTGCTAGCCTGCTAGCCCCGGGCCGCTAGCTGTCTGAATCACCGTGTCTCCAGTCCGCCTAGCTACTCACTAGACCCCATGATCACTCGGCTATGCATGCCTCTCTCTAATGTCAATATGCCTTGTCCATTGCTGTTTTGGTTAGTGATTATTGATTTATTTCACTGTAGAACCTCCAGCCCTGCTCAATATGCCTTAGCTAACCATTTTGTTCCACCTCCCACACATGCAGTGACCTCACCTGGTTTAAATGGTGTCTCTAGAGACAATACCTCTCTCATCATCACTCAATGCCTAGGATTACCTCCACTGTATTCACATCCTACCATACCCTTGTCTGTACATTATGCCTTGAATTTATTCTTCCGTGCCCAGAAACCTGTCCCTTTTACTCTCTGTTCCAAACGCACTAGACTACCAGATCTTATAGCCTTTAACCGTACCCTTATCCTACTCCTCCTCTGTTCCTCTGGTGATGTAGAGGTTAATCCAGGCCCTGCAGTGCCTAGATCCACTCCCATTCCCCAGGCGCTCTCATTTGTTGACTTCTGTAACCGTAAAAGCCTTGGTTAAATCCATATTAACATTAGAAGCCTCCTCCCTAAGTTTGTTTTTTTCACTGCTTTTGCACACTCTGCCAATCCGAATGTCTAAATCCTGGTTTAGGAAGGCCACCAAAAATCATGACATTTCCATCCCTAACTATGACATTTTCCGACAACATAGAAATGCCAAAGGGGGCGGAGTTGCAATCTACTGCAGAGATTGACAGGAGAGTTCTGTCATACTATCCAGGTCTGTGCCCAAACAATTTGAGCTTCTACTTTTAAAAATCCACCTTTCCAGAAACAAGTCTCTCACTGTTGCCGCTTGCTATAGACCACCTTCTGTCCCCAGCTGTGCCCTGGACAACATATGTGAATTCATTGCCCCCCATCTATCGTCAGAGCTCGTATTGTTAGGTGACCTAAACTGGGATATGCTTAACACCCCGGCCATCCTACAATCTAAGCTAGATGCCCTCAATCTCACACAAATTATCAATAAACCTACCAGGTACAACTCCAAATCCGTAAACACGGGCACCCTCATAGATATCATCCTAACCAACCTGCCCTCCAAATACACCTCTGCTGTCTTCAACCAGGATCTCAGAGATCATTGCCTGCGTCCGCAATGGGTCTGCGGTCAAACGACCACGCCTCATCACTGTCAAACGCTCCCTAAAACACTTCAGCGAGCAGGCCTTTCTAATCGACCTGGCCCGGGTATCCTGGAATGACATTGACCTCATTCAGTCAGTAGAGGATGCCTGGTTATTCTTTAAAAGTGCTTTCCTCACTATCTTAAATTAGCATGCCCCATTCAAAACATTTTAGAACCAGGAACAGATATAGCCCTTGGTTCACTCCAGACCTGACTGCCCTTGACCAGCACAAAAACATCCTGTGGCGTACTGCATTAGCATCGAATAGCCCCCGCGATATGCAACTTTTCAGGGAAGTTAGGAACCAATATACACTGGCAGTTAGGAAAGCAAAGGCTAGATTTTTAAAACAGAAATGTGCATCCTGTAGCACAAACTCAAAAAAGTTCTGGGACACTGTAAAATCCATGGAGAATAAGAGCACCTTCTCCCAGCTGCCCACTGCACTGAGGCTAGGAAACACTGTCACTACCAATAAATCCACGATAATTGAGAATTTCAATAAGCATTTTTCTACGGCTGGCCATGCTATCCACCTGGCTACCCCTACCCCGGTCAACAGCCCTGCACCCCCCACAGCAACTTGCCCAAGCCTCCCCGATTTCTAGATAGTGGATGTTCTGAAAGAGCTGCAAAATCTGGACCGCTACAAATCAGCCGGGTGTCACGCCCTGACCGTAGAGAGCTTTTTATGTCTCTATTTTGGTTTGGTCAGGGTGTGATTTGGGTGGGCATTCTATGTTCTATGATTTTGCATTTCTATGGGTTGAGCCGGGTGTGGTTCTCAATCAGGGACAGCTGTCTATCGTTGTCTCTGATTGAGAACCATAATTAGGTTGCCTTTTTCCCACCTGTATTTGTGGGTAGTTGTCCATATTTAGTTGCCTGTGAGCACTACGTTGGCTTCACGTTTCGTTTGTTAGTTTGTTAAGTGTTCTTCGTTGAATTAAAAGGATGTATTCCAATTGCGCTGCACCTTGGTCCACTCCTTTAAATGGTCGTGACACCGGGCTAGACAATCTGGACCCTCTTTCTAAAATTATCCGCCGCCATTGTTGCAACCCCTATTACTAGCCTGTTCAATCTCTCTTATGTATCGTCTGAGATCCCCAAAGATTGGAAAGCTGCCGTGGTCATCCCCCTCTTCAAAGGGGGAGACACCCTAGACCCAAACTGTTACAGACATATATCTATCCTACCCTGCCTTTCTAAGGTCTTCGAAAGCTAAGTTAACAAACAGATCACCGACCATTTAGAATCCCACCTTACCTTCTTCGCTATGCAACCTGGTTTCCGAGCTGGTCATGGGTGCACCTCAGCCACACTCAAGGTCATAAACGATATCATAACCGCCATCGATAAGAGACAATACTGTGCAGCCGTATTCATCGACCTGGCCAAGGCTTTCAACTCTGTCAATCACCACATTCTTATCGGCAGACTCAACAGCCTTGGTTTCTCAAATGATTGCCTCGCCTGGTTCACCAACTACTTCTTAGACAGAGTTCAGTGTGTCAAATCGGAGGGCCTGTTGTTCAGACCTTTGGCAGACTCTATGGGGGTGGCACCGGGTTCAATTCTCGGGCTGACTATTTTCTCAGTATACATCGATGATGTCGCTCTTGCTGCTGGTGATTCTCTGATCCACCTCTACGCAGATGACACCATTCTGTATACTTCTGGCCCTTCTTTGGACACTGTGTTCAAATCAAGTCAAATAAAATGTATTTATATAGCCCTTCTTAGATCAGCTGATATCTCAAAGTGCTGTAAAGAAACCCAGCCTAAAACCCCAAACAGCAAGCAATGCAGGTGTAGAAGCACGGTGGCTAGGAAAAACTCCCTAGAAAGGCCAAAACCTAGGAAGAAACCTAGAGAGGAACCAGGCTATGAGCGGTGGCCAGTCCTCTTCAGGCTGTGCCGGGTGGAGATTATAACAGAACATGGCCAAGATGTTCAAATGTTCATAAATGACCAGCATGGTCAAATAATAATAATCACAGTAGTTGTCAAGGGTGCAACAGGTCAGCACCTCAGGAGTAAATGTCAGTTGACTTTTCATAGCGGATCATTGAGAGTATCTCTACCGCTCCTGCTGTCTCTAGAGAGTTGAAAACAGCAGGTCTGGGACAGGTAGCACATCCGGTGAACAGGTCAGGGTTCCATAGCCGCAGGCAGAACAGTTGAAACTGGAGCAGCAGCACGGCCAGGTGGACTGGGGACAGCAAGGAGTCATCATGCCAGGTAGTCCTGAGGCATGGTCCTAGGGCTCAGGTCCTCCCAAGAGAGGGAAAGAAAGAGAGAATTAGAGAGAGCATACTTAAATTCACACAGGACACCGGATAAGACCGGAGAAATACTCCAGATATAACAGACTGACCCTAGCCCCCAGACACATAAACTACTGCAGCATAAATACTGGAGGCTGAGACAGGAGGGGTCAGGAGACACTGTGGCCCCATCCGATTATACACCCGGACAGGGCCAAACAGGCAGGATATAACCCCACCCACTTTGCCAAAGCACAGCCCCCACACCACTAGAGGGATATCTTAAACCACCATCCTGAGACAAGGCCAAGTATAGCCCACAAAGATCTCCGCCACGGCACAACCCAACCCACAACCCTAACATCCAGACAAGCTTCTATGCCATACAACTCTCCGTTTATTGTTGGTCAAGTGTATTCTTACCTTGTGCCTTTATTTTGAGTAAAGTACGTTGCTCACTCATTTTGCTCTCCTGCGCCAGACTTCATGCACCGGCTACACCCACCTTCTGACAATTTCGCTACACCTGCTAAACATGTGTATGTGACCAATCAAATTAGATTTGATTTTATTTGGAAGAAGAGCATAGAAAGTCAAGCACTCAGAAGGCAAAAAGAAAAAAACAGCTGGAAGGAAGCAAGCCAAGACGAAACATGTTGAACAACAACTAAAAACTGTCCTGCTTAAGAAAAAAGCCAAAACAAATTGAACCAGAAGATTCAGATTTTTCCAATGAGGAAAACTTTTGCATTGTGGAGCACTTTAACAAGTCCATGGAGGTCTGGGAGCAGTGCTGGGAGTGCAAATGATGGGCCCACCAAGCCTGTACCCCAGTACAGCCATACCACTGTCACAACTGTGACTCTGATTAAGTGAACATGTCTGACACACACGCACACACACACACACACACACACACACACACACACACACACACACACACACACACACACACACACACACACACACACACACACACACACACACACACACACACACACACACACACACACACACACACACAGGTGTTTAGTTTATAATTATTTCAGCCAAACAAAATGTTAAACATGGCCATGTTGCTATCATGGTCTCAATAATTAGTTACATGATTTATTCACTTTTTCATTCTGTTACAATTCACCCCAAGCACTGTTACAACTAACCCAGACTATGTGGTAAATTGTAACACTTCCCTCCTTGTATTTAAGACAACACCATGCATTTGCAGTTTCATTTACAGTGCATTCGGAAAGTATTCAGACCCCTTGACTTTTTCAACATTTTGTTACGTTAAAGCCTTGTTCTAAAATTGATTAAATAATGTAATGACCTGACTAGATCATAAAAGAACAACTGTCCAGACAGAGGATTGAGTTTACGAATGGACGGTTTATTAAACCAACTTTACACAGGCTACTGTTTGGCCGTAGCCCACGCCAAATAAATGAAAGATAACCCACAAGCCAATCGTGACCTTCTCTTGTGAAGCCCAGACGTAAAAAGAGAGAGAACAAAGGCTAAACCTGGTCTTAACTTCCAATGCTCCATCCCCCTGCCCAACCCCCCTCCACCAACCGCCAGGATGCCCGGCATCAGAACATTCCAGGCATTCCCGTGATTGGCAGATAGCAGGTTGATTGACATGTCGGACCCCGCGAACACTGGGTACTGGTAGGTACAACACAACCATCTACTAGCCTAACACATAACACACAGCTGTCTGTGCGGGTCGCTACACAGCCCCCCCACCACAAAGTCCCTCGTCCCCGAGGGAACAAACAAAGTCTCTGAAGCGACCCGGAGGTCTCCTTTGCCTGCGTGGCCGTGATGGTCGCAGAGTGCCCCTCTGGGAACCAGGGGATGAAGGCAAGGACATGGGGGACAAGGAAGCGGGAACGGGTAATACAGTCCGTGGCTCTGGGGAACCACGCGGTGACACAGGGGGAGTGGGCTGTCTGGAGCCTTGTCTGCGGCACCTGGGGGTGGGTGCCTGGAGAATGTCATTGCCAGAGAGGGGAATTGTGGGGGTTCCTGGGGTTTGGGGAGAAGAGGCCCCTCTATATGGGGCTAACCTGTCCCGGTGCAGTGTCACCTTTCTCCCCCTGGGAGGAAGCTGCACCCGGTAAACAACCTCCCCTACCCTCTCCAGGACACTGCAGGGTCCCACCCAGTGACTGTCCAACTTGGGGCATCTGCCTTTTTTCCTTAGCGGGCTGTAGACCCAGACCAGCTCCCCAGCCACAAAGTGCCTTCCCCGGGTGTGCACGTCATAGTTCCTCTTCTGCCTCACACCTGCATTCAGCAGCTGCTCTCTGGCGAAGGTGTGGGCTGTCTCCAGGCGGTCCTGGAGTCTCCGGGCATACTCCGGCCCCGGGGAAACATGAGGGCTATCCAGGGGCCGACCAAACGCCATCTCCGCAGGGGTACGGATCTCTCTCCCCAGCATGAGGAGGGCAGGCGTGCAGGAGGTGGAGTCTTGGACAGCAGAGCGGCATGCCATGAGGACCATAGGCAGGTGCTTGTCCCAGTCACGCTGGTGTTTGGAAGAGACGATGGCCAGCTGCTGTCCAAGCGTTTTGTTGAAGCGCTCCACAAGGCCATCACTTTGAGGATGGAGAGGAGTAGTGCGGGTCTTGTGCATACCCAGCCTCTCACACATGGTGGCGAACACACGGGACTCAAAGTTTCTGCCTTGGTCGCTGTGGATGGACTCTGCAGCTCCAAACCTGCTGAACATCCCCGCTGTCAGGGCGTCGACGATGGTCTCTGCCTCCTGGTCAGGCAGAGCATAGGCCTCGGGCCATTTTGTGAAGTAGTCCATGGCCGTGAGCACCCAGCGGTTTCCACTGTCTGTGGTGGGGAACGGCCCAACTACATCCACTCCCACCCTCTCCATGGGAGCCCCCACTGGGAACTGTTGGAGCTGAGCATGAGAGCGGCCTGGGGGGCCCTTTCTCGCTGTGCAGTTGTCACAGCGGCGGCAAAAGTCTTCCACATCCCTCTTGTGCTGCCCCCAGTAAAAGCCCTGACGGAGGCGGCGCAGTGTTTTTGTGACCCCAAAGTGTCCAGTCCCCACCCCCCCATGAGTACTCTGGAGCACAGCCTCCCGCAATGCTTTTGGGACCACCACCTGCCACCTCTCCTCCCCCGTAGCTGACTCCTTCCATGCCCGCTGTAACACGCCATCAGCCAGCCGCAGTCGCTCAAACTTTGACCACAACCCTTTGGTCGCGAGTAAGAGCGCTGTCACCTCTTCCCATGGTGGCCTCACCTGCGCCTCTACCCACTGTAGCACTGGCTGTAGGTCTGTGTCCCGTCCCTGCTGCTGCCCCCATTCAGCCACGTCGACAGTCTGCAGCTCACAGCAGACAGGCCCGCTCGCCCGACACACTGTGGCACAGACCCCCTCCTCTGCACACAGCTCTCTCTCCCGTCCCTCTCTCCGTTCACAGTGGCGGCAGCCGTCTGCAGTACAGGGCCGACGGGACATGGCGTCGGCATTGGAGTGGCGTGCCCCTGCCCTGTGCACCACCGTGAAGTCATACGGCTGAAGCTCCTCCAACCAGCGTGCCACCTGCCCCTCTGGTTCTCTGAAAGACATGAGCCACTGGAGAGCAGAGTGGTCAGTCCTTACAGTAAAGGGCAGACCACCCAGGTAGTACTTGAAGTGTTTGACGGAAGCCACAACAGCCAAGAGCTCCCGCCGGGTGACACAGTAGCGGCGCTCATGTTTGTCAAATGTTTTGCTGAAGTACGCCACCACTCTCTCCCCCTCTGGCCCCACCTGGGCCAGCACCCCACCCATGCCCACATTGCTCGCGTCTGTGTCCAGGATAAAGGGCAATGTGAGGTCAGGGGGGGCGAGCACGGGGGCCTCGATCAGTGCACGTTTGAGGGTGTTGAACGCCTCCTCACACTCCACTGTCCAAGTGAAAGCCTTGTCCTTCGGCAGCAGGCGGTTCAGTGGAGCAGCAACGCTTGAGAAGCCCCGTACAAACCTCCTGTAGTACGAGGCCAGGCCCAGGAAGCTCTTCAGCTGATGCTGGTCGGTGGGGGTGGGCCAGTCTCTGACAGCCGCTACCTTGTCCTCCATGGTGCTGATCCCCTCCTTCCCCACTCGGTGGCCCAAGAAGGACACCTCTCTCCTCATGAAGTGGCACTTCTCGGGGTGGAGCTTCAGACCTGCGGAAGCCACCCTCTCCAGCACACACCGTAGCGCCCCCAGGGCTGACTGGAAGGAGCTGCCATGGGCCAGGATGTCATCGAGGTATACCAGACACTGCTGTCGGGGGATGCCATCCAGCACCCTGTCCATCAAACGCTCAAAAGTAGCTGGAGCGTTGCACAGGCCAAAGCACAGGACCTTGAACTGCCAGTGTCCTCTGTTAGTGGAGAACGCAGTTTTGGCTCTGGCCTCTGGGGAGAGGGGCACCTGCCAGTAGCCACTGCGGAGGTCTAGTGAGGAGAACCAGGAGGACCCCCTAACCAGGTCCAGCGACTCATCGATACGTGGTATGGGGTATGAGTCCTTCCTGGTTACCTCATTCAGCCGCCTGTAGTCCGCACAGAACCTCAGCTTGCCCCCCTTCTTCGGAACCATGACGACTGGCGCCGCCCAGGGGCTGTCTGAGGGCTCAATGAAGTCTGCCCGCTGCATCTCCAACACAGCCTTGTCTGCCGCCTCCTGGCGTGCCAGCGGGATACGGCGGGGACGCATCTTGATAGGTCGAGCATCACCTGTGTCGATCTCATGCTGCACCAGATGAGTCTGACCCACCTCTTCCTCACTCAGCGCAAAGCTGTCTCTGAATTCAAACAGCAACTGCCACAACCGTTCCTGCTGCTCGGGGTCAAGACCAACACAGTTCCTCCCCCATATCTCCCTCACTGCAGACAGTGTCCTCTCCCCTCCCATCTGGGGTAGCTGGGCTGGGGGGGCGCGGCCCGGGCTCACAGAGGGCTGTGTCATGGAGGTAGCTGGGGGAATGTAACACAACGCCGTAGGTGACAGGGGGGCTGGGGAAAAGTCACACACAGATGTGGGGGAGGGGGGGCAGCCATGAGTCTCTGCTGCTTTAACTGTTGGAGTAAAGGCTTTGTTGGGTTGAGTGAATGTGACATTAGGGGCCATGGTGACCTCCGGCCCTCCCTGGAAGCTCAGTGTGCCCCTATTTAGGTCTAACTGGCAGCCTGTGCTCCTAAGAAAGTCCAACCCCAGGATACAAGGGTCCTGCACAGCCGCCACCCACACAGGATGACGCACAGTCCTGCCCCCTACTGTCAGAGTCATTATTCCCTTCCCTTTCATGGGTGCCAGCTCACCTGTGACTGTGCGGAGCTGCACAGTTGTAGGCTCACACTGAGTCCAACCTGGCACAATATCTGGCCTCACCAGGGTTACTGTGGACCCAGTGTCCACCAGGGCGGAGCAGGGCACCCCCTCCACAGTGACAGGGACATGACAAAAGTCCCCAACACAGGTCCGGCCCACCACAACAACAGGCTCCATCCGCTTGCCCTCGTCTGCTTCTGGGGGAAGTGGAGCCTTGCTTCCCCGTCTGTGCCGGTGGGCTCCTCCTGAAGAAGATGGTGGTTGGGATAGAAAGCCAGGGGTCCGCACTACCCGGTCTATGCGGACCCCGAGCCGTTTCCCTGAGCTCTGGGGGACATGGGGCAATCTCGGCGCAGATGGCCTGGCTGGCCACAACCCCAGCAGACTCTGGGACCAGGGCGTGTGTTTCGTGCCGCCTGTAGCGACACAGCACGAATGAGTTCTGTCATTTCAGCCACCCATGCAGGCTTTTCCGGCTCCGGGCTGCTCTGCCCCCCAGCTCGCACAGAGGGTCTGTCTCCCTGCACCCCCACCAAAGCCCCAGCTGAAGCCCCAGCCCACACCAGCTCCCTCTCCAAAGCCATCTCCAAGGCTATCTGCAATGACTCAGGATGAGCCAGCTGGGTCTGTATGCGCAGCTCCGTAGGAGAGAGCGCCTGTATGAACTGGTCCCGTGCTAGCTCGCTCTGCACGGAGGGGGGGTTGTGAGCATATGCCCGCCGAGAGAGGCTCTCAATGTCATTAGCTAGCACCCGTAGAGGCTCTCCAGGCTGCCTGCGTCTATTACTCAGTTCGGAGCGCAGTAGCCCGGGCTGTACACACTGTCCATAGCGCCTCCTCAGTGCTCCCACTAAAGCACAATAATCACGTCTGTCCTCGGGGCTAATCAATATCAAACAGGCCAGAGCTTCATCCGTGAGGCATAAAGCCAACTGCAGTGCCCTTTCTTCATCCGACCACCCCCTAAAATGAGCTAACAGTTCAAACTGAGCATGAAAAGCTTCCCAATCCGCCTTACCGGAATACTTCGGGGTCTTAACAGATACGGACGCAGCCGGGAACTGGGCGCCGCCATGTTTGTTTACATCCTGAGCCCCAGATTCCTCGTCCCGCCGCGTCGACGTCACCCCTTCGGTCCGCCCACCAGAATCCGCGCGAAACACAGTCGACGAAGCACTCATGCCCGCTTCAGCCGCCATCACTCTAACGTCCTCCCTCAAACGGCCTCTGGGCTCCGATGCCCTGGCGATCTCCTCAGCCAGAACCCCCGACGTCCATGCACACGCACCTCCTTGGCCATAATCGTCCCCTACCTCCACCTTCACTTTCGGATTCCCTCGAAGCATTTTCAGCCCCCGTTCTCACCTACGGTAGCTAGCCACAGAAGTCAGCTAGCTAGCTGGCTAACTTTTATCAATGTTTTTACTTCTGACACCAATGTAATGACCTGACTAGATCATAAAAGAACAACTGTCCAGACAGAGGATTGAGTTTACGAATGGACGGTTTATTAAACCAACTTTACACAGGCTACTGTTTGGCCGTAGCCCACGCCAAATAAATGAAAGATAACCCACAAGCCAATCGTGACCTTCTCTTGTGAAGCCCAGACGTAAAAAGAGAGAGAACAAAGGCTAAACCTGGTCTTAACTTCCAATGCTCCATCCCCCTGCCCAACCCCCCTCCACGCCACTCCGCCAACCGCCAGGATGCCCGGCATCAGAACATTCCAGGCATTCCCGTGATTGGCAGATAGCAGGTTGATTGACATGTCGGACCCCGCGAACACTGGGTACTGGTAGGTACAACACAACCATCTACTAGCCTAACACATAACACACAGCTGTCTGTGCGGGTCGCTACAATAATTTGTATTCCTCATTAATCTTCACACAATACCCCATAATGACAAAGTGAAAACAGTTTAAATTTTTGTTTTGCAAATGTATTAAAAATAAAAAACAGATACCTTATTTACATAAATATTCATACCCTTTGCTATGAGACTCAAAATTGAGCTCAGGTGCATCATGTTTCCATTGATCATCCTTGAGATGTTTCTACAACTTCATTGGGAGTCCACCTGTGGTAAATTCAATCGATTGGACATGATTTGGAAAAGCACACACCTGTCTATATAAGGTCCCACAGTTGACAGTTCATGTCAGAGCAATAACCAAGCCATCAGGTTGAAGGAATTGCAGTATTGAAGGTCCCCAAGAATTCAGTGGCCATCATTGTTAAATGGAAGAAGTTTGAAACCAGCAAGACTCTTACTCTAGCTGGCCGCCCGGCCAAACTGAACAATCGGGGGAGAAGGGCCTTGGTCAGGGAGGTGACCAAGAACTTGATGGTCATGCTGACAGATCTCCAGAGTTCATCTGTGGAGATGGGAGAATCTTCCAGAAGGACAACCATCTCTGCAGCACACCACCAAATCAAATCTAATTTTATTTGTCACATGCGCCGAATACAACAGGTGTATTACCGTGTATTACCGTGAAATGCTTACTTACAAGCCCTTAACCAACAATGCTGTTCAAGAAAGAGAGTTAAGAAAATATTTACTAAATTAACTAGTGAAAAAAAAATCTACAAATCTAAAAGTATCACAAGAAAATGACATAACAATAACAAGCCTATGTACAGGGGGTACCAGTAACGAGTCAGTGTGCGGGGGTACAGGTTAGTCAAGGTCATTTGTAAAGTGACTATGCATAGATAAAAACAGCGAGTAGCAGTTGTGTAAAACAAAGGGGGGGGGGGGGGTCAATGTAAATAGTCATCTGGGTGGCCATTTGATTAATTGTTCAGCAGTCTTATGGCTTGGTGGGTAGAAGCTGTTAAGGAGCCTTTTGGTCCTAGACTTGGTGCTCCGGTACCGCTTGCCGTGCGTTAGCAGAGAGAACAGTCTATGACTTGGGTGACTGGAGTCTTACGGTCAGATGCCGAGCAGTTTCCATACCAGGCGATGATGCAACTGGTCAGGATGCTCTCGATGGTGTAGCTGTAGAACTTTTTGAGGATCTGGGGACCCATGACAAATCTTTTCAGTCTCCTGAGGGTGAAAAGGTGTTGTCGTGCCCTCTTCACAACTGCCTTGGTGTGTTTGAACCAGGATAGTTCTTTGGTGATGTGGACACCAGGGAACTTGAAACTTTTGACCTGCTCCACTTCAGCCCCGTCGATGTTAATGGGGACCTGTTCAGCCTTCCTTTTCCTAGTCTATGATCAGCTCCTTTGTCTTGCTCACATTGAGGGAGAGGTTGTTGTTCTGGCACCACACTGCCAAGTCTCTGACCTCCTCCCAAAAGGCTGTCTCATCATTGTCGGTGATCAGGCCTACCACTGTTGTGTCGTCAGCAAACTTAATGATGGTGTTGGAGTTGTGCTTGACCACGCAGTTGTGGGTGAATAGGAAGTACAGGAGGGGACTAAGCATGCACCCCTGAGGGGCCCCAGTGTTGACGATCAGCGTGGCAGATGTGTTATTGCCTACCCTTTCCACCTGGGGGCGGCCCATAAGGAAGTCCAGGATCCAATTGCAGAGGGAGGTGTTTAGTCCCAGGGTCCTTAGCTTAGTGATGAGCTTTGTGGGCACTATGGTGTTGAACGCTGGGCTGTAGTCAATTAACAGGATTCTCACATAGGCCTTTATTGTAGAGTGGCCAGACGGAAGCCACTCCTCAGTAAAAGACATATGACAGCCCGCTTGGAGTTTGCCAAGAGGCACCTAAAGTACTCTCAGACCATGAGAAACACAATTCTCTGGTCTGATGAAAACAAGATTGAACTCTTTGGCCTGAATACCAAGCATCACATCTGGAGGAAACCTGCTGCCATGCCTACGGTGTAGCATGGTGGTGGCAGCATCATGCTGTGGGGATGTTTTTCAGCGACAGGGAAAGATGAACGGAGCAAAGTACAGAGAGATCCTTGATGAAATCCTGCTCCAGGGTGCTCAGGACCTCGGAAGGGTAACCTTCGCCCCGTTCTAATAGGACAACACCTGTTTTTGCTTTGTCATTAGGTGTATTGTTTTTAGATTTATGAGGGGGGAAAAAATAATTCATCCATTTTAGAATAAGGACATAATGTAACAAAATGTGGAAAAAGTCAAGGGGTCTGAATACTTTCCGAATGCGCTGTAAATGTTATAATGTGTAGTTCAAAAGTCAAAACTTATGTCGAAGGAGAATGCGGTTCTTATCAACTTACACAAATCCACAAGGATTTTTTAAAGCACGTCAGCCATATCTTCTACGTTTTTTAAAAAGGCAGTAAATGAGGCTGAATGAACTGATTCGCTGCCATATGAGGCTTCGCTGATAGCCAGGTGTAGCGTTGGAAGGATTCACTCCATGGTGCTGAAAGGAAAGCTCTGCTGTCGAGATAGCTTTATGTAGGCCCTAACAGTTTGTGGGCACCGTTTGTCACTGTTATAGTGCAATTAATGTAGGTCTATGGTTTAGTGTTGGGAATTGGCTTTGCTGGCATGCATCTAAAAAAAATTGGTTGAGTTTACCCCACCGTGATTTACATGCTTAAGTCACCACTGCTAATATCCTTACCAAATTGATGTTGATCATCTGTTGTTGTCTTCTTGATTTACAGTAGGGTCTCCTTAGATTAATAGAGAACGCATCAGGGTAATGAGTTTACATTTTCTTATGTTTTTGTGCCTCGGATTGGACACAGAATCTACTGTGCCCAACACTATTCCTATTAATTATTCTGGATATAATGACAACAAATTACATAGCCTTGTGGGCTTATTCACACCATGATCTGGCAATGATATAACATGACTAATACATTTTGTTTTCCATGTTACACCTGTAATTTTAAACAATACAAGGGGTTTGAAGTAGCCTACTTGAATTTGGAGCTCAGAAATTCAAGTAGGCCCCTTGAAAAGACCTTGTAATTATTGCAGCCAATTTTTAAGTTCTCCTGCTCCCTTATAGTTATCCTTAATTTAATTTTCGATCCGTTTTTGTGAGAGATGTGAACACTTTCGTTTGTTTCCCACAAGTTCAATTGTTGAGGTAAAACCATGTGCGGTTATTATGAGGACGACAACATCTAATGTTGGCTTCAACTTTCCATTCACATCCTTCCATTACAAAAGGAACCTGGTTTTTGGTTGCTTTCTCATAATAAAAACAGTGATGGTGAGATTCATGCTACCACTATTCATGGCTTTATTATGTGTGCCTACGTCGGCCATATAGGCTACAGAAAAATCATCATGCACGTATCCAATTTATTTACATTTTAGACATTCATCACACTCTTATCCAGAGCGACTTCATAAATTGTTATACTTTTTTCCCCATTTGTACTGGTCCCCCTTGGGAATCAAACCCAGAACCTTGGCATTGCAAGCACCATGCGCTACCAACTGAGCCACATGGGACTATTTAGTCAGGTCCACTTTATTCTCACATGTTTTAGAATGTAATAATCATTTGAATATCAATGCATTGGAAAGACCTAAGAAATGCATTATTCTTAAAGTGATAACGGCCTACTTTTATTTTGTATACTTTTTGGGGGGGGGGTTCTATATTAGGCCCTATATCTACAATTATATAAATGATACAATTGTATAACATTGAGGTCCTTGAAAATTACAATTAAGTGCTTGAAAAAGTCCTTGAAAGTCCTGAATTTGACTTATCAATGTCTGTATGAACCCTGCTTAAAGGCTGTATAGTCCTATGTTGTTGTGTAGGTGGAGTTCTGAGACAATTTGCACATATTCCTCTAAGTAGGCCTACACATGTGGAACATTTTTGTTGTTGTTTCAAACCATTTTGAAATGTTGATCCCAATTTCACACATTGGCCACGTTATTTATAGAAAGACCCTACGCCATTATATGGAGAGGGATGGAGTTTGGCACCAAAGCTGTACCATCAGTAAAATGCATGAACACTTCAGGGGTCCTTGGAAGACGGTGTGGTGTGACCTATCCCTGTTGGCACTCCAACAGGCACTCAGGGGTCTCAGTTACCGTTGATATGGCAAGGTGAGAAGAGGCGGGACAGAGACATGACTTTAATCAGCCTTAACTGTGCTCAATAGCGTAGTCTGATATACCGCGATACCAGATAACATGTGAAATGTGAGAATCTATATCAGTGGTATACACTTTGCAGTGGTGAATCTTTATCAATATACATTTATTCAGATATTTAATTGACCAATAGCAGCATGTGAAAGGGCCCAAGCCTTCATTTGGTCCATCCAACCATATAATAACCATTCCCATTGTTTAAAAAAGGCTGGTGATCTATCTTGGTTTTTCTTCAGTATTTGATTGTATAGAGATCTAGCTAGACATGAACAAACCAATTACGATACTGAGTCAGTGAGGCCTTAAAACTACATTATGAGATATGTTTAATGACTATCATGGATGGCAAACTCTGAAAGGTCACTTGCTGCCTAAGCTAGAGTACATTTCTCCGACATGGTTGTACTGGTCGCAGAACCCTTTTGACAGAGTTGAACGCAAACTGCTCTTGACAGTAGATGTTAGCTCAAAAGTAGCAAAGGCATGAGTGTTCAGAATACCAATGTGAAAGTATCAGATTATCTTATTGAAAGGTAAGGTCATTAGCAATACATCTCATTGAATAACCCAAAATATGTAACACGACATTAGGATAAAACATGACTTGTATTTTAGGCTTTAATCAAGCTTGAAGCGATATAGAAGGACTTTTTTTTTAAAGTAATCCCAGTTAGTAGAGTTTCTCTATAATAGTACATTTGCAGTTTCATGTTAATAAATGAGAGAATCAGGGAATCAATGATTTCATGCACTGAAATACATTTGACATCTTTGCCTCAAGGTCATGAAGTATGGAAATGAGAAGAGCCAATAATGTCTGCTTCAAGACTGATTGCTTTTATTATATGCATATATTCATTTAACTGAATAGAGAGCATACCCACTGGGCACAGACGTCAGTTCAACATCAAGTTTTGATTTACATTTGGTTGAGTTGTCAACTTTACTTCAATTCAATTTGAAATCAACAAAACATTTCACCCTGTCATTGGATTTAGACTAAAAGTTGAGGTAAAAAAGAGGACATTTTCTTACATTGATGACTTTTAGCAAATCCGGTTTTCGACTTCATCACACTGAATTTTTTGTTATTGAAATGAAGTAGAAACAACGTTGATTCAAGCAGCATCTACCATTACAGCATTCAAATCAAACATTCATTTCCCATGGGCCACACTGAAGAAAAGGGCAAAAATAAAACAGATTGTAATTTAATGATAGCATATCTGGCTAGAGATTATTGTCAGATGTGTATGCTCAATAGTGTTTGGAAAGCTGACTGATGAATTTCACAACCTGAAAAATAACTAAGGTTCTGGAGGTGTCATGTACAGATGTAAGATCTTAATTTAACCCGTTTCTCACAGCATGAAAATAATCCTGCAGCAACAGGAAATGTAAATTATTTGGACATTTCTGTCGGGGTTGATACATTTTTTGTTAGGGCAAATCAAGTCTGAAAGTGGAAACTACAAACTTTAGAAGCATTTTTAAACCTCGAATACACTTCAAGTTTGCATTTCCTGCAACAACAGGATGATCAATTTAGATCCTACATCTCCCTGTTCCCTGTTCCATGAATTACTAACACAGCCTCTCAATCTATAGATATTTGTGTTTGTGCGAAAAGTGTCATGAGAAGTTTATAGCACTTCTATGATATACATTTGATATGCCTGCATCACAGATTTCCTCCTGCTTTTAATACATGCTTTTTTTGGTGGGATGAAGATAAAGTACATTTGCTTTCATCACAGATGGCTACAGCCTCACAGCCTTCCCTTCTCAATGATGCATTAGCATCTGGCTCCTCCAACACAGACATGATTTAAGCTCCCTTTTATAGCCTCATCCTTCAATAGGATCCATACTACTCCCCTCCCCCCATTTTAGTCCATCATCCAAAATGATTGTCAGGTTCAAAACTGACGTGCGTTTGCCAATCTTTAAAATTGGTCTGCATGTGGCTGTCAGGGCTGGCGTGTGACACGGATGGGAGCTGGCGTGTGCGCTTTAATGTGGGAACAGCCGATGGGGTGGTCTCTCATGCGTCTCCTCAACAGACGTGAGCAGAGGAGGGACAGATTGATGTGGAACACAGAGATGGGCAGGCAGTGTGTGTTGCGTTTGGGTTCTCACAGCTCGTTGGACAACTCATCCAGCAAGAATGCTGTACAGGCTTGCTAAGTGAAGAATACAGCATATCAAAGGATGAAGTGTCTCCCAAAGGTACAGCAATCCACTTTGATTGGGATAACTGAACGTGCTTTACACCAGTGATAAATCTTAATCTGTTTAAGGAAAGGGGGGAATCATAACCCTAGAACTGAAATAAGTACATTGAAGGGATGTATCACGGTAGACTGAAAAGCCATTCATTTGAAATTAAGAGGTGTCCATCTGACGAGAATGCAATGCAATAGATCCAGTTTAATACCAGTCAGCATACAATGGCTTGGGGGTACCGTATAACACTGTTTTCTCTCAGTTTCTTGGTTGGACATATTAAATAGTGTGCCATGGCATTGTTGCAGCCCTTTATTTCTTTACTATTCTATCTAGTTCCTCCACCATAAATAGTTAAGATCTCTCTCTCTCTCTCTCTCACTCTCTCTCTCTCTCTCTCTCTCTCTCTCATTGTTAACGTTATATGATTGTGTTGTAAATTATAAATTAAATACATGGAGAGTAATATGGTACAGGCTATATCGTGACAGAGACAATATGTACATCAGAGCAAAATGTTTTTAAGCAATAAGGCATGAGAACCGGGGGGTTATTGTGACTAAGGGCTGTTCTTAGGCCTGACGTGAAGCGAAGGGCCAGTGAAACAGCCCTTAAGAGGGTATTAATCACATTAATTCCCATGTTTCGAGGGCCTATTCATTTTATTAAATGTTTTCCAACATCTATAAAAAAAATATGAATGACATGTTGTCACGATCGTCTTCGTGAGAGAGAGAGGACCAAGGCGCAGCGCGTGAAAAATACATCTTCTTTAATGAAGGAAAAAACAACCACTTACAAAATGAACAAAACAAACGATCGTGAAGCTAAACAGAACTAAGTGCACAACTGCAACATAGAACATAGACAACACCCCACAAAAGCCTACTGCCTATGGCTGCCATAAATATGGCTCCCAATCAGAGACAATGAATGACAGCTGTCTCTGATTGAGAACCAATCTAGGCAGCCATAGACATAACTAGACAACACTACTCTACTCTGCCCCATACACATACAACACCCCTAGACATTACAAAAACACATACCTTCCCCATGTTACACCCTGACCTAACTAAAAAAACATAAAGAAAACAAAGAATACTAAGGCCAGGGCGTGACATGTTTTAATTAAACGTTAATTTTATTTCATCCTTCCACCATACGATATAGACTGGGCAAAAGCCAGTTGTGTCACACCCTGCTCTGTTTCAACTGTCTTTGTGCTTGTCTCCACCCCTCACCAAGTGTCTCCCATCTCCCCCCATTATCCCCTGTGTATTTATACCTGTGTTCACTGTCGGTCTGTTGCCAGTTCGCCTTGTCCTGTCAAGTCCTACCAGCGTGTTCCTGTGTTTCCTGTGCTCTAGTTTTCGTTTTTCCTAGTCTTCCCAGTTCTGACCTTTCTGCCTGTCCTGACCATGATCCTGCCTGCCATCCGGTACCTGCCTGACTCTTATTTGGATTACGACTCTTTGCCTGCCTTAACTCACCTTTTGCCTGCCCCTTGTATTTTAATAAACTCTGAGACTCGTACAATCCGCCTCCAGTGTCTGCATCTGGGTTTTGGCCTGAGCCGTGATAAGTTGTTATTTCTGAGATTTGGAAATTGCTAGCCAAAAGGGCTGGTCGTCCATTCGATAGGAATAGTTGCTATTCAAATGACCTGGTCATCCGTTTTAATCAAAAAAGGTTGTTATCTAGGCTAGCTACTTCTCCTAAATATAACACACTCACTCCTTTGCTAGCTAGCCAACTAAATCTAACAAATCACATCAAGCAGCTGAAATTACAGCCATTTCTTTGGATCTATCCACAATAATGATCCTGATAAATGAATTCGCCTGACTCAGAGAAGCTGTCAGTCTCATCACATTCATTCTCTATGACACGGTGGAGATTGCAAAAACCAAAATGCTGGGCTAGTAGCATGGGGAAATAATGTCTAGACTCTTTTTCTCAGGGGAGATGAAGTTTATGAATTGCTTGGCTGGGCTGTGGGACAGTGGATGCGCATTGGTAATTCAAATGGAACTGTTAACAGGCATTACCCGGGGAATGTAGTGAATAACTCCCTGCTATCAATCAATCAGAATCCAAACAACCCATTTTATAATGGTTAATACCTTGTTATGGCACCCTTAAACCACTTTTATTCAACATAAATGTTTTCTCTGTCTTATTTTCTCCACAATATGCATAATTGCATGAGTTCTTGTGGCAAGCATTGCTAACTGAGACTGATAACTGGTGGGAATGATGACTGATGGCAGATATTAATAACTCCATATCCCTAACTCTCTCAGCTCCATTTCACCATGGTAACCCTCAATTAGAGCATATTCATATGCTCTTCACAATATTTAGTATGTCATGTAATATTACACTCTTGTCCATCCCTGTGACTCTGCTGTAATGTATTTGCAACACAGGATCTGGCTATCTACCATGGTGAAGTTAAGGAAATACTGTAGATTTCTCACTGTCTTGGGTGTAAAAGCACCCGCCTCACAATAGAACCTATGATATATATAGAACAGACATTATGAAGGAGACCATCCTTTTTTATCTTGTGTTTATCATAAGAGATTCTTTTTCCCACCTCATGTTGGTCTACAGTTAGCTAGTAGATATAATGCTCCAAAACAGATGTTAATAGACAGGAAAATCTAT
Organism: Salvelinus namaycush; assembly: GCF_016432855.1. Lineage (NCBI taxonomy): Eukaryota > Metazoa > Chordata > Actinopteri > Salmoniformes > Salmonidae > Salvelinus > Salvelinus namaycush. Next base: position 8,291,473 of record NC_052341.1, on the reverse strand, counting down.
ACACATGGTACATAACCCATTGTTCCCCACCTTGGTGTCAGCCACAAACACAAACCCTCATAAATCATCATAATTGTCCTGTATTTGCACTTAATTTTCATTACATTACCATTAGTCTCCATTCGAACGAGGCATTCATCACTGTCATGTCATATCAAGCTGTGCTAGGATGAGAATGCAAATATTTCAGGGAGGGAATGGCAACTTACAACCAACCGAATAACATCTTTATCAGACTCAGTGAATATAAGTCAGAGCCTTAGCAGATGCCATTTCCCTTCCTCATTACTTACACTGTAGAATGGAATGCAATAGTTACAGGTGCAGATATCAACAAAACCGAAAGTTTTACATTAAGCTAAAAGGCCATGGTATTATGGCACTCTCAAAAGAAAAATGGCACTCTCAAAAGAAATATGGCACCATCAAAAGAAAGACGACACCCTCAGAAGAAAGTTGGCACCCTCAAAAGAAAGATGGCACTTTCAAAATAAAGATGACACCCTCAAAAGAAAGATTGCACCCTTAAAAGAAAGATGGCACTCTCAAAAGAAAGATGGCACTTTAAAAAGAAAGATGGCACTCTCAAAAGAAAGATGGCACTTTAAAAAGAAATATGGCACTCTCAAAAAAAAGATGGCACTTTAAAAAGAAAGATGGCACCCTCAAAAGTAAGATGGCACTCAAAAGAAAGATGGCATTCTCAAAAGAAAGATGGCATTCTCAAAATAAAGATGGCACTCTCAAAAGAAAGATGGCACTCTCAAAAGAAAGATGGCACTCAAAATAAAGATGGCACTCTCAAAAGAAAGATGGCACTCTCAAAAGAAAGATGGCACTCTCAAATGAAAGATGGCACCCTCAAATGAAAGATGGCACCCTCAAACGAAAGATGGCACTCTCAAACGAAAGATAGCACACTCAAACGAAAGATGGCACTCTCAAACGAAAGATGGCACCCTCAAAAGAAAGATGGCACTCTCAAATGAAAGATGGCACCCTCAACCAAAAGATGGCACCCTCAAAAGAAAGATGGCACTCAAAATAAAGATGGTACTCTCAAAAGAAAGATGGCACTCTCAAACGAAAGATGGCACCCTCAAAAGAAAGATGGCACTCAAAATAAAGATGGCATTCTCAAAAGAAAGATGGCACTTTCAAAAGAAAGATGGCACCCTCAAAAGAAAGATGGCACTCTCCAAAGAAAGATGTCCCTCTCAACGAGTAGAAACGAGTAGCGAGTGCTGAATCTCACATGGACAGACGCACATAACATAACTGGTATTGTAGCAACTGTCAACAGACTGTGGAGTGGATACGACAACTAACGAGGAACTTTGTTCCGGTACTCAAATTAGTCGATAATTTGTACCAATCACGACTTCATAGGTGTTTACATCTAATTTCAGAAGGAAGGTGACATTTGGCCCATAGACTTGCCCGTAACTTGCAAAGAAACCCTCAGTTTTTCTCTCTCCCTGACCACTGGTCTAAGCGGACACACTCATTTTCTGGCTGACTCACCACACGGTTAACGTCTTGACTCCAGAGTGATGTTCAAGCAGCAATTTTGATGTTGTGACCTACTTTTTAGCTACACAACTCAGATCTGAAATAATTATCTTCAATAACAAACCCACAGACTCTACATACTGTATGTTGCTCCTCATTTATCTTTGACAAATTGCAACCTCTCTCACTCTCTCTCTCTCTCTCTTTCTCACTCTCTCTTTTATTTCTCTCTGTCACTTCCTGTTGCGCTCTGTCTGTCTGTCTCCCTCCCCCCTTCCTTCTCCATCCATCCATCCATCCATCCATCCATCCATCCATCCATCCATCCATCCATCCATCCATCCATCCATCCATCCATCCATCCATCCATCCATCCATCCATCCATCCATCCATCCATCCATCCATCCATCCATCCCTCTCTCTCTCTCTCTCTCTCTCTCTCTCTCTCTCTCTCTCTCTCTCTCTCTCTCTCTCTCTCTCTCTCTCTCTCTCTCTCTCTCTCTCTCTCTCTCTCTCTCTCTCTCTCTCTCTCTCTCACTCTGTCTCTCTTTCCATTCCTAAGAAAATGTGATGGAAGACAATATAGACTTCACTCAGTAAAGGTCTTCTGTGTTGGTTTATGGTAATGTTTATAGGACACATGTCACAAACTGTTTGCACTGTGTGTGCTCAACTATCAGAATTACCCCGGACATGTATGAGCACAGCTAGCTGCCTGTACCACTGACCTACCCACGGGTCTCCATACTTGTCATGCCACCACCGCCACATGCCTGAGGATGCCACCACACCTCCCCAAGGATCAGTCACATATGCAGTGGATGGCCTCGGGTGACAAGCTGTCGTAGACCCAACACTTACACATGCTGAACACACTCCGCTTGGAGAGAAAAAACAAAAACAGAATGGGATTGTGTGGAATGAGAGGAAGGCAAACAGGAAGAGAGGATACATTTGACAAATTAAATATGATTGGTGCATTATGCTATTTGAGGATCTGTGACGGGACAAACACTAACGGGGCAAATGGCTTGAAGGCAATTAAAAGAGAGAGGCATGAGATAGAGAAAGATATTTTGGTCTTTGATTGACAAGACCCTATACAGCAGTTGAAGCCAACTGGCTCACATGGAAGGATTATTATTGAGGGTAGAATAAGACTAAGATATGCCTCGTTTTTTACATCAAAGAAGAAAGAGTAAAGTTCACCCGAGTACAGGCCAGTTCCACCTGGCCTCAAGGAGCCTGTGGATTATTGGGACATTGGGATGCAGCAGTAACACCTGGTTTTACCATCACAGTCATTAAAATTCCTTCCTACAGGCCGAGAGAGTCTCATGGCACCTGCCAGACATAGGGTCATGTCATCCCTGTCATAAACTTGCAGTCAGAAATGTACAGGGAGGTATATACACCTTCAAAAGAGTAAGGTTCATGGCATATTTCTCTTTCTACACTCTTAGAAAAAAAGATTATTTGGCTGTCCCCATAGGAGAACCCTTTGAAGAACCCTTTTTGGTTCCGGGTTTCGAGTTTCAAGTTTATAATGTTACGTGCACAAGTACTTGCTGGTACAACCCTTTTCGGTTTCGTGTAGAACCCTTTCTACAGAGGGTTCTACATAGAACCCAAAAGGTATCTACCTAGAACCAAAACGGGTTCTACCTGGAACCAAAAACGGTTATCCTATGGGGACAGTCGAAGAACCCTTTTGGAACGCTTTTTTCTATGAGTGGACACTTTCTGTCTGTTTTTAGATCTCACTCTATCTGTGTATATCTCTGTGTTATCTTCTAAAAATATCTTATCTGTTCAAAAAAGACCTTCTACTCAGGCGTTAAATTAAGTTGTTGTCAACTTTACTTGGAAGATATTTGGTTCTTAGATAAGACGTTCATTTTGGTCCAAACTCCCATGTAAAATGAATAGGCAGCTATAACTGGCTTGTCTAATATTAAACAAAAATATATTGCTCCACCATTCATTGGACCATCCATTTGTGAGGGATCAAGTCTAAAAGCAGACTCCAGGCAGAATAGAGTGCACCCTTTGACCTTTTCCACATTTTGTTACGTTGCAGCCTTATTCTGAAATGGATTAAATAAAAACATTTCCACATCAATCTACACACGATACTCCATAATGACAAAGCACATTTTTTGCAAATGTATTAAAACAAAAAAACAGATACCTTATTTACATAAGTTTTCAGACCCTTTGCTATGAGACTTGAAATTGAGCTCATGTGCATCCTGTTTCCATTGATCATCCAGTCCATCTGTGGTAAATTAAATTGATTACACATGATTTGAAAAGGCACACACTTGTCTATATAAGGTCCACAGTTGACAGTACAAGTCAGAGCAAAAACCAAACCATGAGGTGAAAGGAATTGTCCGTAGAACTCCGAGACAGGATTGTGTCGAGGCACAGATCTGGGGAAGGGTACCAAAAAGTGTCTGCAGCATTGTAGGTCCCCAAGAACTCCATTCTTAAAAGGAAGAAGTTTGGAACCACAAAGACTCTCCCTAGAACTGGCCGCCGGAACAAACTGAGCAATCGGGAGAGAAGGGCCTTGGTCAGGGAGGTGACCAAGAACCCGATGGTCACTCTGACAGAGCTCCAGAGTTCCTCTATGGAGATGGGAAAACCTTCCAGAAAGACAACCATCTCTGCACCATTCCACCAATCAGGCCTTTATGGTAGAGTGGCCAGACGGAAGCCACTCCTCAGTAAAAGGCACATGACAGCCCGCTTGGAGTTTGCCAATAGGCATCTAAAGGACTCTCAGACCATGAGAAACAAGATTATTTGGTCTGATGAAACCAAGATTGAACTCTTTAGCCTGAATGCCAAGCATCATGTCTGGAGGAAACCTTGCACCATCCCTACAGCAAAGCATGGTGGTGGCAGCATCATGCTGTGGGGATGTTTTTCAGTGACAGGGACTGGGAGACTAGTCAGGATCGAGGGAAAGATGAATGGAGCAAAGTATAGATAGATTCTTGATGAAAACCTGCTCCAGAGCGCTCAGGACCTCAGACTGGGCCAAAGGTTCACCTTCCAATAGAATAACGACCCTAAGCACACACCAAGACAACGCAGGTATGGCTTCAGGACAAGTCTCTAAATCCTTGAGTGGCCCAGCCAGAGCCGGATTTGAACCCGATTGAACATCTCTGTAGAGACCTCAAAATATTTGTGCAGCGACGCTCCCCATCCAACCCGACAGAGCTTGAGAGGATCTGCAGAGAAGAATGGGAGAAACTCCCCAAATACAGGTGTGCAAAGCTTGTTGTGTCATACCCAAGATTCAAGGGTGTAATCGCTGCCAAAGGTGCTTCAACAAAGTACTGAGTAAAGGGTCTGAATACTTACATAAATGTGATATTTATTTAGTTCTGTACTTTTAATACTTTTTAAAAAAACATGTTTTTTCTTTGTCATTATGGGGTATTATGTGTAGATTGATGAGGGGAAAAAACTATTTAATAATTTTAGAATAAAGCTGTAATGTAACAAAATGTGGAAAAAGTCAAGTGGTCTGAATACTTTCCGACTGCACTTTTTGCCACAGTTATTCATTCTGCCAGACCCAAAATTTAAGTCACCTCAATTGAAGAAAGATGGGCCATTATAAGTGAACCTCTCCCCACAGGCTAAATTCTTTATTTATTTTCATTCTCCAAAGTGTTGAGCAGGACCTGTCGTAAAACCTCTAATCTTAAAAATGCCCTCTCTTATCAGTCCCTTGTGAGCTTTTTTCAATAGATCTATCTTTTACAGAATAATTCAATGACAGGCACATCAGATAGACCCTGGGCTATTTTGGTTTTGTTTGACATTTTATTAAAGGTGATAAGTTGTCCTATAATTTTTAAGTGAAAATGTATGTCTGTCTCTAAATCAAAAGTACACATTGCAACAACACAAAAAGGAATTAAGTCTGCCATACAATTAAATGCTCAGGTGTATTTTGCTTTCTTATATTCTTCCTGGTGGATGGGAAAATGTAAGTAAATCCAGGAAAAGAAGCTAGCACCAAGAGACAGAAAGAAAATAGTGGACCTCCATATTTGTCCGTCTGGTAGATGGTACCAGATAACCTGCTGATGCTTCTGGGAGACATGTAGAAATAATGGAACAACCATGTAGGTCTCAAGAGGAGTTCCAGGGGGAAAAAGCAACAAACGATCCCACAGATTAGCTATGAGGAGTAGTTTAAATTGAAATTGATCAACTACAGCAGCTAAGCAGCTATATATCTGAAATCAGGATGAAACACCAAGTTCAAGTTCAAGTTCAAGTTTATTTTATATAGCCCTTCGTACATCAGCTAATATCTCGAAGTGCTGTACAGAAACCCAGCCTAAAACCCCAAACAGCAAGCAATGCAGGTGTAGAAGCACGGAAATACAGCATGTCCAGGGTTTCCTGAAGTCTTTGCAATTCCTACCGAACTTCAATATTTTATCATTGCTCAAGGGACAGGTGGAGAAGGAAAATCTCTAAGTATAATCGATTTCATTGACAAATATGAAAAAAAAAGAGAATGGGAATGCTGGTCGTCAATGAATGTTTGAACATCTTGAAGAACGATCTGGCCTTAATGGCCAAGCACTATCTCCACCCAGCACAACCAGAAAACGACTGGTCACCCTTCAGAGTCTTGTTCTCCTCTAGGTTTCTTCCTTGGTTCCTGCCTTTCTAGGGAGTTTTTCCTAGCCACCGTGCTTCTACATCTGCATTGCTTGCTGTTTGGGGTTTTAGGCTGGGTTTCTGTATAGCACTTTGTGACATCTGCTGATGTAAAAATGGCTTTATAAATACATTTGATTGATTGATTGATTGATTAGATATGTGGTATAGGATAGGTAATACAATAAGGTATAATGCATACTGCGTTTTCCTATGAAACATATATAATTCACGATTTACCATGTCAACAAATTATACATCACACCTATTATAACTGTGAGGAATTGTGCTATAAATACTTTATAGGAAAGGAAAAAAGTATTACATAAAAATAGTCCCTTAGCACTGTGTCTGCTTGCACCTCTATGACCCCTGATGAGGCCTATCAGAACAGGGTAAATGGGTCGTTCCATGAAATTAATGCCTTTTGCGTCCCACTGATATTTTAAGTAGAAATTGTGCACCAATATTGAATTTTAAAAGCCTGTTATATTAAATGAAGTGCCCTTTAATATAGACCACATGGAGAATTCAATATATCTTTTTAATATGAATAACAGCTTGCTAAAGTGCCAAAATATTGCATTTTGACGTGTCCCTCCATCAACCCTGTATCACTTCTAGGAAGATTTCAACCCACTTAATACAAAAATGGCTCCAAGTTTCACCATCATTGTAAAGCCTTAGTTATTTTGTTGCTTTGAAAAAGTCATTTCTGAAGATTGTTATTTGTTTTATGTGATTAGTGATTAATTTACATCTGTCCCTCATTTTAAGGTCAACCCTGTTATGTGAGCTGAACTCTCGTTTTAATATGGTGAAACTATACCTTTTTAAATATTTTTTTTCAAAAGAAACACATTGAAGATCTAATTGTCAAATCATAGTGTAAAAGCAGGTGAGCTGGTTCTACTCTTATTGGCAATTTCCTGGTGTTTCTGGTGGAAAACTGAGCGGGTCAAGCATGACACATCAACCATGTTACCCATAAATGGACAAGCTAGAAATGTTTTTGCAATTTAATTTTGTTTTGTGAAACTTGCATTCAATTGCCACTCCCTCTTGCATAGAACACGCTTCCATTCCCCCTGTCACGAGTGGTTTCACAGCTGATTTAAGATGAAATCGTTGGTCAACCATGTTAATTTATTTGCACTTAATAAGCACTTACTATAGTATTTTTCTTTATTTTACTTCTTGAGATAGGAAAATATGTTTTTTATGAAGTTGAACATGTGGTCTATATGACAGAATGTTAAAATTATGTGAAATCAAACATTGTTTTTTTTTTACCAGGTACCACTTCTAAAAAGGCACTGAATTGGTGGAGCGACCCAAATAGCAAATTCATATTTCATATTCAAAGTCTTACCCTCGAGATGACTAAGCCCAATGCATGATGAGAGAAGTCAGAGGTCAGGAGCAGAAGCCAGAGTATTGTTATGGTCGTAAAATGAAAATTCAAACTAAATATGGCATATCATTTCTTTACACAGAGGACTTTCGATTGAATGAATCATGAAATAGAAGCTATTAGGAAGAGAGTTTAGTTTATGTTGTTTGACACTGCTTGTGTTAATGTCAACTCGAGAACACAGCTTCATTTGTTCAAGTGTTTCTTTTGTCTAAGTGACTGGCACAATTATTCATTGATTGGGCTACTGAGTGGTGCAGTGGTCTAAGGCACTGCATCTCAGTGCTAGAGGTGTCACTACAGACCCTGGTTCGATTCCAGGCTGTATCACAACTGGCCGTGATTGGGAGTCCAATAGGGCGGCGCACACTTGGCCCAGCGTCATTAGAGTTTGGCCGGTGTAGGCCGTCATTGTAAATAAGAATTTGTTCTTAACTGTCTTGCCTAGTTAAGTAAAATAATTATTGACAGCCTCAAGCGGAATATTTCAGAGTCAAGAGAGCTGTGAAATTTAAACAACTCTTTAACCTGTGATGCACCAACTTGGTTGCCTTGTCAACATCCAATACTAAATGACTCTGCATAGAAGGCATAGCAAATGGATTCCAACCTCTCAAGCTCTTTAAGTCCATTTAAGGACAATTCGCATTTTCCATTTCAACCGTAACATAGAGCAATCATCTTTATTTATGCCCTAGTGTTCTGCCTGCAAAGAGCAGCAGCAGATTTCACAGCTTTTGGAGGGGGCATTATCAGCTCCCTTGTGAAATATGACCTTGTTTATTTTAGTATCTGTATAAAATCAATTTCAGATCCCTCTGTCATTTTGTCCTGGGCAAACTGTCAAGGAAGATATGTTGTATTATTCCCAGAGCCGACACAGTGATTCAGGGACAATAAAAAGACAATGATGTCCCATTTTTGGCACAGCATTTTTATTGAGATCCCGTGTCCTTAAGATATTGCCAATAATACCAGGAAGACATTTACTGTTGTTCCATTAATCCATTCATAAGTGTATAACCCTTATATATAGAAAAGGGACTGGTGCAATTTGAAAGTCTGTTTCTAGGGGATGCTTCAGGAGCTCCTAAAACATCCATTCTTATCCCCACATGAGCCATGGGCAATAGCACTGTGACAATAGTAAACTAAAGTATGAATGATTTCTTTGCTGTTGTTGCTTTAAAAAAATATATACTTAGCCTCTTGGTTCCATGGGCAAAAGCCATGGGACATGTTATTTACAAAAGCCCAAAACTGAGATTTATTCTGGATTGAAAAAGGCAGTGACTCACAAGGGTGTGTATTTATCCAGCCTGTTCTCTCACCAGGGGTGTAACAGTAGATTGATTAATTGTTGGTCTTTATGCATCCTATCTGTACGTTTGGTGACGCTGCCCCCTAAAGCATTAGTGAGTGGAAACATGTCAAGAGTCAAAACAGACAAAGGTGGGTTGCTTAAAAGTGTGGAGGAGGGCGTAACGCACAAGACTCGTAATGCGTGAGTGGCAGTGGGTTAAATCCAGGCATGTTATTATTTTATAACCTTACCCAACCCTTACCTTAACCACTCACTAGCATGCATGAATGTAACCTTACACAAACCCTTATCTTAAAAGTCCAACGCAGCCTTTTTTAAAATCTCAATATCAAATAATTTCTGGGTAACAATTAAGTACCGTACCAGTTCTTTTTTTTTCAATTAAAAAGGTCAAAAAGAAACAAAAATTGCTTCTTAGCAAATAGCAATTTCTCAAGCAATAATTTAGCTAGGACTGTCTGTGAGTGGTCTGAGTGGAGAGGGAAAAACAGAAAACTAGCTGTTATTGGCAGAGATGTTTGGAGCTCATGTTCTTATTGGTCTATTAACTAATTTACCCAAACCTCTATCCCACAACAGGCTGAAATGTCAAGCAGCCTTTTCAAACAGCTCACACTACAAGGGACTTAATCATTTCACAGTATTATTCCAACCTCATAGTGTGGAAATACACTGCATTTGGAAAGTATTCAGACCCCTTGACTTTTTCCACAATTTGTTACTTTTACAGCCTTATTCTAAAATAGATTAAATAAAAAATGTCCCTCATCAATCTACACACAATACCCAATAATGACAAAGCGAAAACAGGTTTTTAGAAATGTTTGCAAATTTATTCAATCTAAAAAACAGAAATACCTTTTTTTACATAAGTATTCAGACCCTTTGCTATGAGACACGAAATTGAGCTCAGGTGCATCCTGTTCCATTGATCATCCTTGAAATGTTTCTTAATCTTGATTGGAGATTGGAGTCCACCTGTGGTATACAGTTGACAGGGCATGTCAGAGCAAAATCCAAGCCATGAGGTCGAAGGAATTGTCCATAGAAGTCCGAGACAGGATTATGTTGAGACACAGATCTGGGGAAGGGTACCAAAAAATGTCTGCAGCTTAGAAAGTCCGCAAGCACAGTGGCCTACATCATTCTTCAATGGAATATGTTGGGAACCACTAAGACTCTTCCTAGAGCTGTCCGCCCGGCCAAACTGAGCAATCGGGGGGAAAGGGCCTTCCCCCCGAACTCGATGGTCACTTTGACAAAGCTCCAGAGTTACTTTGTGGAGATGGGAGAACCGTCCAGGACAACCATCTCTGCAGCAGTCCACCAACCAGGCCTTTATGGTAGAGTGGCCAGACGGAATCCACTTCTCAGTAAAAGGCACATGACAGGCTGCTTGGTGTTTGCCAAAAGGCACCTAAAGAATCTCAGACCATTAGAAATAAGATTCTCTGGTCTGATGAAACCAAGATTGAAGTCTTTGGCCTGAATGCCAAGTGTCATGTCTGGAGGAAACCTGGCACCATCCCTACGGTGAAGCATGGTGGTGGCAGCATCATGCTGTGGGGAAGTTTATCAGCGGCAGAGCTTTGAGACTAGTCAGGATTGAGGGAAAGATGAACGGAGCAAAGTACAGAGAAAACTAAAACTTTACTTTGACAATCCCTTGAACGTGTTTGGAAACAGAATATAAACGTGGGTGGCGAGACGCTCTCAGAGGGGCATAATGCAGATGTCATCCTGCAGATCCTAATAAGGAGTAGCAGTGGCACCCTTTGTGCTCAGCTGCATTGTTGTCTTGCCAATCCTGCAATCTGAAAACTGTCACACGAGGGACAGAGCTTTCCTGGCGGGCTAGCTGCCAGGGTTAATCTGCCCAACTCTGCCATGTCAAACCCTTAGGAGCCGCACACAAGATTGTCCCTATTGTCCAGGGTTCAGTACCATGGCAAATTCAGTCTAATGGAATCCTTGGGTAAAAAATTGGATCTGACTAGAAGATGGGTTTGGAGGAAATATTGATAATCACTTTTGTTTTCTCACCTAGCAAAGGTAGGACCCAGTGAATCACATTTCCTATTATGGTTTCCACATGGCTCCATTATCAGTGGACAGCTTGTGATAGGATATGCTTCTGCGCTTTAAATCACTACTGCTCTTTTTTTCATTCTGTCAGGCCAGGCGTCTAGCTGCATGACATCCGAGCTGTAAGGCTTGGCGACACCTGTTCACTTCCTTGGTTGCGGGTGCATGACGTAAACATCTCAGGAGTTGCTGCTTGGAAGCAGCGATGCCTTCCTCACTCTTCTGCAGACTGTGTGCCTGTGCTCATCTGACTATGGTTTCCAATGCCATATTTCTCAGAGGGTTATTTCTGAATACAAAATGTGGTCATTTTGAAAAGACAGATTGCAACAAATAATCGTTTTCAGCTATTCATTTTCAAACCGATTTGGAAATGACATTGATGTAGTGTAAATGTGCTAATGTAATGCACTCCGCATATTACTTGTGGTCAGAGGAGGTGGTCAGGAAAGGCAGATTTATTATAGCCATCATCCTTCGTTAGGACCTGAGTGTAAATATCACAAGATATTTATGTCACTGCATCTAAAAATTCCGACAGAGCTAAATGTAATACAACCCTGTTGTCAAAGTTATTCAGGGGATCTGTATTCTGACTGCTCATCTACCATTCAATTCTACCAGTGGTATTGATTTGCAATCAACAGCTAAGGTTGCCTGTGAGACAAAATACTTTAACTTCTATAATTAAATCAGATGAATGCATGCAATTAAACAACAAAAAACAGCTAAGCAAGCTAGAACCACAGATGAAAGGGAGTTAGGATAGAACAACTTCTGGGGTGGGCGATATGAGCTGATCATCTCTAATGTAGGCCAGATGAGTCAGATAGTTAGCTGGACTATGCTGTCTAAACAAGCTAACTGGTCTTTACTTGATTAGAATTTGTTCTGCTACTGACAGAGGCTAACTGCAGTTGCCCCTTCCCCTGTCCCTGACTGTGAGACAACACATGCTAGCAATTCCAAAGTAACCCACTGGCGGTATTCATTTCAAACTCACTGCCCGGCGCAGATGGAAGGCTCATGCATGCGACGAGGACAAATGCAGCAATGCACTGCAGCGCTCACAGTAGCAGAATGGTGGGGTGAGGACTAAGTTCATGAGAAATGGTCTAGTTTGATAGTCAATTAATTATATTTAAAGTTACAAGAGAAAACATAGATTTTTTAAATGCAAAGTAATTTGTAAAAGAAACAGCATTAATCAGAAGGGTACTTTTTTCATAGGAGAGCAGTTAGTGTAAATTGTAAATTGGATGTAAATTGGACAGTGCAGCTAGATTAACAAGAATTTAAGCTTTCTACCCATATAAGACATGTCTGTGTCCTGGGAAATGTTCTTGTTACTAACAACGTCATGCTAATCACATTAGCGCACGTTAGCTCAACCGTCCCGCGGGGGGGACACCGATCCCGTAGAGGTTTTAATCATTTTTAGAATAAGGCTGGAACGTAACAAAATGTGGAAAAAGTGAAGGGGTCTGAATACTTTGCGAATGAACTGTATGTGCAGGATACATCGTCCGATGAAATGCTTACTTGCAGGTTCCTTTCGACAATGCATCAACAATAAGAAATAGCAAAAAATACAAATAAAAACTCCCTAGTTGAGGCCTATCTGCTCTCTAGCCAGATCTCAAGCCAGAATATTGCAAGACGGATGATATTTCTTCAGTATGTACTGTAACTCCTGACAAATATAGTGTTTACCAGGGTTTCACAATGTCCTCAGAGATGTATTTTGCCACACATACACCATAACCATCAAAACTCACAACGTTGACGACAGATTTCCTGATAGTGTTTCCTTACCTAATGCTGATCGAAATCTCTTCAGCCAGTGTTTATAATTGTTGTAATCTCTTTGAAGAGACTGCAGCTGAGCTGATCACGTCTGATGAATGGATAGCACAGGTGCTTTCTTAGACATTCCCAAGCTGTGGATATTTATTTCCATAAAAGAAAATGATACAATTGCAACAAAATAATGTCTGAAAGTAATGCCTGTGTCAAGTTCATGAGAAATGATTTAGTTTGATAGTCAATTCATTGTATTTAAAGTTACAAGAGAAAACATATATTTCTTTTAAATGTAAAAAAAACCGTCATTAATCAAAAGGGTACTTTTTTCATAGGAGGGCAAAAGCATCCAAACAGTCTGCATCTGTATGGGAATATTAGCAAATCTATTTGAGGAGTTTCTGCAAGGATGGAGATCCTTTTAGAATTACCAGTGCTGCTCTAAAGCTCACTTCAAAAATGATGGTCAAATACAATGATTTACTCAAGGTGCTTTTAATGAATCATGCTGGCGCACATGTAATGCATATTTCATTGAACAAAGCTTTTGTCTAGGATTTTAAGATGTCTAAAGAGTGGATGATCTAAAAAATGTAGTTCAATGCAATACCCCCTCTGTAGGGGAGTCATTGATTTTAACCAGGGCTTGGTGTGCTATTTCCCTGAACAATTGCTCGCTTCTGCATAACACCGATAGGGAACGCTTGAAAGGGTAAAAGTCCTTCCTCCCAGATCCGTTCAAGGTAACCTGAAACAGGCTGTCAATGGAGTCCCTTTGAATGATGTGCAGAGATGTTTATCCTTCTGACATTGGTATCTTAACCGTTCAGAGCCAAACTCATCTTGGATATAAAATAAGAAAACATTTTATTGGTAAATCATCAGAAGTTAGAAAAAGAAGGGAATGTTCTGTGAAGAGAGATATTGTGCTTCGGTGGATATATAATATTGTTTCTTATTTAAATTCATATTCATAGCCAAGCTGTAATAAATCAAAAATAATATGATTTTCTCTAAATCAGTGCAGTGCTTCTAGTTCTGCCTCATAACTTTATGAAATACATTTTGTCCCCGTCAGTTTACAAAGAGCGCTAATGCTGCAGAGTATTGAAAGTAGGACAGAATTTTCTTTGACTACAGACCCACAAACAACAAGCAAGGGCATGTTGGCCAAGGAATCTAACACATAAAGTAGTCACATGAATGATACAAAGGGGAACAAGAAATGGTAATGTAATTTACAGTTTGGCCCAGTATATCACACAGGAATGGAGACTCCAGGGCACGACAAGTTTTTCCAAAAACACGAGTCACTTTCCTGTAAAGAATGGAGGCCTTCTATCACTTGTCTCTGACATGCTGCCCACACAGCTTGCCATTGTCTTCCATTTGGCCTCCTAGAAGCTGGAAAATACACAATTAAGTCCAACTGCATACTCCCGTGAATTTCAACCGTTCCCCTTCCTGCCTATCGATGCCACAGCATTTCCACATGACTCTCCGCTTGATTAGGAGTCAATGAAAAGCAATGAACTCTGGGAATTCCAATCGCTTTCCCACCAAACGGCCCCACAATTTACATGCTGGCATCATTTAAAAAAAATATTTGGAAATGCTTAACGTACTTACCGTCCCTACTTACCAATGAATTTTGAATAAAAATGTTGACAACAAATCTTTCTCCGCTTTGGGTTTATACTTGAAGAGTATGCCTATTACAGCATCCCAATACAACACCACTGACCACAGCAACAGGTTGGGATGTCAGTTGGTTAAGGCTTAGGCGTTTCATAAAATGCCTCAGGGTAGCAAAACTCATCAGCACTCACACTCTGAGACGTTTTGAGAATACTGGCCCTGCTCAGGCAGCCTACTACTTTTGTGTCAGACCATGTTGCTTGCTTGGGGTATACAAACACAGCTCTTAAAGCACATCTCTGAGTAAACAATGACTTAATGGCCAAACAAAGTATTTCCTCATTGGCCAAGTTTGTTCGTTTGTTTGTTCTTCCTGCAGAACCAAAAACACTGGGAAACATTTTTTGAGCAAACATCAAGTTTTTGCTAACACAAAAGGCAATCATTACAGAGCTATTTTGCTACTTGTATCCTGTAGCTACTAAGCCCTACTTTGTAAATGTCACTGTACGGTAGCTCTGCTTACAGATCTGTGCTTCTGGTGGAAAAAGGGATTTAGTACTTACTGATCATCTAATGTATCTGAAAACATCTCCAGGTTGGAGGTAAGGCCAGACTGGGAAGTGGGGTTCTCTGTATAACACACCAGACATCTTCGAATGCCTCAGGGCTTTACCCCTTCTAGTTTGTGTGAACTCCAGCATTTTGGCATGTTTCAGGGCTCCCCTGGTGTGTCGGTTGCCACCTCTCTCTCAGCTCTCTTGCCTCCAGGTTCTCCTAGTTTCAGTTTAAAGTTTTATTAGTCGTACAGTGCATTCGGAAAGTATTCTGACCCCATTCACTTTTTCCATATTTTGTTACGTTACATAAGGCTTTAACATAACAAAATATGGAAAAAGTGAAGGGGTCTGAATACTTTCCGAAGGAACTGTATGTGCAGGATACGCATGGTATACAATCGCCCAATGAAATGCTTACTTGCAGGTTCCTTTCGACAATGCATCAACAATAAGAAATAGTAAAAAATACAAATAAAAACTCCCTAGTTGAGGCCTGTCTTTTCTCTACCCAGACCTCGAGACGGATGATATTTCTGCAGTATATACTGTAAATCCTGACAAATATAGTGTTTACCAGGGTTTCTCAATGTCCTCAGAGATGTATTTTGCCACACATACACCATAACCATCAAAACACACAACGTTGACGACAGATTTCCTGATAGTGTTTCCTTACCTAATGCTGATCGAAATCTCTTCAGCCAGTGTTTATAATTGTTGTAATCTCTTTGAAGAGACTGCAGCTGAGCTCATCACGTCTGATGAATGGATAGCACAGCTGCTTTCTTAGACATTCCCAAGCTGTGGATATTTATTTCCATAAAAGAAAATGATACAATTGCAACAAAATAATGTCTGAAAGTAATGCCTGTGTCATGAGCAGAGTAATAAAATCTCAGGGCTAACAACCACAGAGACAGGCCAAAGGACAATCAATTATTAGAAACTTTTACAACAATGGCAATACACGGTACCACTACGGCCCGATTAGAAAAGTATAAAAAGGTTAGGATTTAGGGCTATAGGCTAACTATGAGCACTGGGGAAAACTAACACAGCAGTTGATCCACTTACGAGGGCAGTGGCCAATGTTCGTTCGACTCTTTCTGAGCAGGGTTAGTTTGTTCGGCTCTACCTGAGCAGGGTTCAGCTCTTCCTCCCTTTCAGGGTTCGTTAGTCGATGGCTGGTCCAGTAGTCGATGGCTTGTTCAGTTGTCAATGGCAGGTCACCGGCTGTCCCTCGCTCCGCACCGTCCCGGCTACGTGTTAGCATTGGGTGTAGTAAAAAAAAATGATGGACTTATGAATGGAGATAGTTTAGTGCCAAAACTAAGGGGTTAAATACAGTGTCTTCGTAAAGTATTCAGACTCGTTGACTTTTTCCACATTTTGTTACGTTACAGCCTTATTCTAAAATGTATTCAATCGTTTTTTTCCTCTCATCAATCTACACACAATACCCCATAATGACGAAGCAACAACACATTTTTTGAAATTTTTGCTAATTTATTACAAATAAAAAACTGAAATATCACATTTACGTAAGTATTCAGACCCTTTACTCAGTACTTTGTTGAAGCACCTTTGGCAGTGATTACATCATTGATTCTTCTTGGGTATGACGCTACAAGCTTGGCACACCTGTATTTGAGGAGTTTCTCCCATTCTTCTCTGCAGATCCTCTCAAGCTCTGTCAGCTTGGATGGGAAGCATCGCTACACAGCTAATTTCTGATCTCACCAGCGATGTTTGATCGGGTTCAAGTCTGGGCTCTGGCTGGGCCACTCAAGGACATTCAGAGACTTGTCCTGAAGCCACTCCTGCTTTGTCTTGGCTGTGTGCTTAGGGTCGTTGTCCTGTTGGAAGGTGAACCTTCGCCCCAAGTCTGAGGTCCTGAGCGCTCTGGAGCAGGTTTTTATCAAGGATCTCTGTATTTTGCTCTGTTCATCTTTGCCTTGATCCTGACTAGTCTCCCAGTCCCTGCCGCTGAAAAACATCCCCACAGCATGATGCTGCCACGACCATGCTTAACCGTAGACATGGTATTGGCCAGGTGATGAGCGGTGCCTGGTTTCCTCCAGACTTGACACTTGGCATTCAGGCCAAGGAGTTCTATCTTGGTTTCATCAGACCAGAGAATCTTGTTTCTCATGGCCTGAGAGTCTTTTAGGTGCCTTTTGACAAGCTGGATGTCATGTGCCTTTTACTGAGGAGTGGATTCCGTCTGGCCGCTCTACCATAAAAGCCTGATTGGCGAAGTGCTGCAGAGATGGTTGTCCTTCTGAAAGTTTATCCCATCTCCACAGAGGAACTCTAAAGCTCTGTCAGAGTAACCATCAGGTTCTTGGTCACCTCCTGACCAAGGCCCTGCTCCCCCGATTGCTCAGTTTGGTCGGGTGGCCAGCTCTAGGAAGAGTCTTGGTGGTCCAAACACCTTCCATTTAAGAATGATGGAGGCCATTGTGTTGTCATGACGTTGGCCTGGGGGTAGGTTTATGACAGTCATAAATACCTCTCCCCCCCTTTTTCCTCTCTCTACCCTACTGATGTGACAATTGAAAATCCCTTGGTTAACATAGAGATTCTGGGAACATCAGAAGGTGGGGGGAAATTAACCATATTTTGGTAATCCGACCAGTTGAACATATGCGTTGGTACTTAATGAATATGATGTCAGTTCGGTTGTCATCTGAGACATTCTCATCAATGATAGGATGACATAAACTCTACAGTGGAAAGTCTACACATTATAGTTATCAGATTCACATGGAATTGTTGGGCAATTTAAATGTTTGAATATAAAATTATTGGTGAAAAGATTAAATGTAATTTTAGCTTCCAAATGAGAGATTGGGTTTTCATAAGGTTAGGGCTCTGCTCAATCAGTGGCCCGCCCCTGTGAAGAGACAGGGGTTATAAAACTATGAAAACACACCCTTATCCCTCCACTATATAAAGCCTTGACGAAAATGTAACCTCCTGTTCCGGGTACATTAGGATGACGATCCAATGTCAGAATGGTTCAGATAATAACTACAGAACGAAGCCAACCTCAGCGTGAGCTCTGGTTGCGAATGGTATGAACTTTGAACTCTTATTCACTACAGAAGTGATATCCCCTAGCCGTTGAGTTAGCAACTGCAGCTGCAAACGTGGGCTAGGAAAGAACAGACAGAGTATCCCGTCTACCACACAACGACGTTACTACAACGTATCCAATTTACCAGCAGAGACATTCTCCAAAGGACAAAGGACTCTGTTGGGCAACACGGCCTTCCATCTACATTTACATTTACATTTTAGTCATTTAGCAGACGCTCTTATCCAGAGCGACTTACAGTGCATACATTTTTATTACATTTTACATACTGAGACAAGGATATCCCTACCGGCCAAACCCTCCCTAACCCGGACGACGCTATGCCAATCGTGCGTCGCCCCACGGACCTCCCGGTTGCGGCCGGCTGCGACAGAGCCTGGGCGCGAACCCAGCCCAGCCTGGGCGCGAACCCAGAGACTCTGGTGGCGCAGCTAGCACTGCGATGCAGTGCCCTAGACCACTGCGCCACCCGGGATCTACCACCAACCTACCGAAGCGCAGCTCAGAGTAAATATTTATTGCATTTTCCTTTTCCAAATGGGCGGTAATTTAGAATGCATAAGATACTGTATTTACGATAGCATGGCTTCTCCCTTTGTTCCTCAAGTCTTCCCGCTCTTTCACTCAAACCCAGCCCCCTTTTCTTTTGTGTAACCAGCTGTCATATCTGTTCCGTCCGCTAGGGACGTTTTCCTTTATGATGTAATTTGTAATCAAGGTATGATTCATTCTGTGTATATGTAATTCTGTGTGATTAGTTAGGTATTTAGTAAATAAATAATTAAACCCAATTTTGTATTGCTGATTCAACTTGTTAGCCAGGGTTCGTGAAGATAACCAAGAATTTACAATTTTCAGATGAGACTGAAATAAGGTGACGATTAATATTGACTGCTATTGATGTAAAATATTACTAGGTCTTTAAGAGTTTATTCGGAAGATAACAGCTCTATAAATATTATTTTGTGGTGCCCCGACTTTCTAGTTAATTACATTTACATGATTAGCTCAATCAGGTAATATTAATTACGGAGAAAGGATTTTATAGATTTGCATGTCATATCACTTAATACGGCATAGCCAAAGACACGACAGTGTTCTTGGGGACCTTCAATGCTGCATAAATGTTTTGATACCTTTCCCCAGATCCGTGCCTCAACACAATCCTGTCTCTGAGCTCTATGGACAATTCCTTCGTCCTCATGGTTTTTGCTATGACTTGCACTGTCAACTGTGGGACCTTATATAGACAGGTGCGTGCCTTTCCGAATCATGTCCAATCAATTGAATTTACCACAGGTGGACTCCAATCAAGTTGTAGAAACATCTCAGGGATGATCAATGGAAACAGGATGCACCTGAGCTCAATTTCGAGTCTCATAGCAAAGGGTCTGAATACTTATGTAAATAAGGTATTTCTGTTTAATTTGTAATACATTTACAAAACTTTCTAAAACCGTTTTTTGCTTTGTCATTATGGGGTATTGTGTGTAGGTTGCGGAGGAAATGTTTGTAATTAATACATTTTAGAATAAGGCTGTAATGTAACAAAATGTGTAAAAAAATTCAAGGGGTCTGAATACTTTCTGGAGGCACTGTACTTGTAAAAATAATATTGATAATTTCCTGATATTTCATATACGTATCTCTCAGATATAGGACAGACACTTCAGAACAAACTTCCTTTAGCATTTTTTGGGGGACTATCTGTTGTTCCATGTAGTGAATCTGTTATTCTATGCGTTTCTATGGGCTAATAGCAGTAATGCTAAATTCAATGTTTCATCAAATATTTATTTTTGGGGATACCTTAGAGGGTCTTAGAATTCAACATCAAGTAGCTAAATTATCATAGGTATGACCACTTAAAACAATTACGTATGTTATCTTAGTAGAACCCCCCTTCCCCCGGCGTAGACAGGGCTTAGACTCTAGATTAAAGCATGTACTTGCCAACAATTGGAGTCACACTCACACGTTGGAAACAAGCACTTTCTTTTATCAGTGCTACAGAGAGTGTTGTGGTTTGTGTCTTTTTCCCACAGCTGGCAAACAGCGGAGAGGAGCATCAAGCGGCATCAACAACATGGATGTCCCAGGTCCGAATCACACTCGCTGAATGTTTAATAACTTCCTCTATTTCTGGGGTGTGTGTAGCTATTCGTTTGGGGAGGGGGGGGGGGGGGGGTGATAGGGAATGGCAACAGCTGTCTCAGTCAATGTAGTCCATGGCAATATTTCGGATCAAAGCACACCATGCACGTGAACAAATAGTTTGTGAAATTAAATTTCACACTGTGATAATGTCAGAAGTTAGATGAATGCAATCATTGTCAATAACACAAAGCACACTTGTGTGAAATGTCCTCGTAAATAGCAAGACATGCTGCTAAAATAAGCAGAAGGCAGAATGGCAGTGTAGTCTCGCTAGAATCAGTGTCACTTGTGACACCTGCATTGTACAAGATAAAGGTAGTGTTGCAATGGGCTTGTAGCCTACTGTACAGTGTTCCTCAAGCTTTACTAGCTATCAACCAACCAGTGACTAACCACGTTGTTAGCACACAAACCTTTTTGCTGTATTTCTAATAAAGTGTCAAAGAATACATTCACTAATCGGTGGCAAACCTGCATCTTAAAATTCGATCTATCAATAATAAACTATCTGGTCTCCCGAGTGGCGCAGCGGTCTAAATCAAGTCAAATCAAATGTTATTAGTCACATGGGCCGAATACAACAGGTAGACCTTACAGTGAAATGCTTATTTACGAGCCCCTAACCAACAGTTCTTTAAAAAATGGATAAGAATAAGAGATAAAAGTAACAAGTAATTAAAGAGCAGCAGTAAAAAATAACAATATATACAGGGGGGTGCCAGTACAGAGTCAATGTGCGGGGGCACCGGTTAGTTGAGGTAGTATGTACATGTAGGTAGAGTTAATTAAAGTGACTATGCATAGATGACAGCAAAGAGTAGCAGTGGTGTGGAGAGGGGAGGCGGGGCAATGCAAATAGTCTGGGTAGCCATTTGACTAGATGTTCATGAGTCTTATGACTTGGGGGTAGAAGCTGTTTAGAAGCCTCTTGGACCTAGACTTGGTTGCTCCGGTACCGCTTGCAAAGTGGTAGCAGAGAGAACAGTCTATGACTAGGGTGGCTGGAGTTTTTTACAATTTTTAGGGCCTTCCTCTGACACCGCCTGGTATAGAGGTCCTTGATGGCAGGAAGCTTGGCGCCAGTGATGTACTGGGCCGTTCGCACTACCCTCTGAAGTGCCTTGCGTTCGGAGCCCGAGCAGATGCATTACCAGGCAGTGATGGAACCAGTCAAGATGCTCTCGATGGTGCAGCTGTAGAACTTTTTGAGGATCTGAGGACCCATGCCAAAGCTTTTCAGTCTCCTGAGGGAGAATAGTTTTTGTCGTGCCCGCTTCACGACTGTCATGGTGTGCTTGGACCATGTTAGTTTGTTGGTGATGTGGACTCCAAGGAACTTGAAGCTCTCAACCTACTCCACTGTAGCCCCGTCGCTGAGAATGGGGGCGTGCTCAGTCCTCTTTTTCCTGTAGACCACAATCATCTCCTTTGTCTTGATCACGTTGAGGGAGAGGTTGTTGTCCTGGCACCACCCGGCCAGGTCTCTGACCTCCTCCCTATAGGCTGTCTCGTTGTTGTCGGTGATCAGGCCGACCACTATTGTGTTATTGGCAAATTTAATGATGGTATTGGAGTCGTGCCTGGCCGTGCAGTCATGAGTGAACAGGGAGTACAGGAGGGGGCTGAGCACACACCCTTGAGGGGCCCCTGTGTTGGGGATCAGTGTGGCGGGTGTGTTGTTACCTACACTTACCACCTGGTGCAGCCCGTCAGGAAGTCCAGGATCCAGTTGCAGAGGGAGGTATTTAGTCCCAGTGTCCTTAGCTTCTTGATAAGCTTTGAGGGCACTATGGTGTTGAACGCTGAGCTGTAGTCAATGAATAGCGTTCTCACATAGGTGTTCCTTTTTCCAGGTTGGAAAGTGCAGTGTGGAGTGCAATAGAGACTGCATCATCTATGGATCAGTTGGGGCGGTATGCAAACTGGAGTGGGTCTAGGGTTTCTGGGATGATGGTGTTGATGTGAGCCATGACCAGCCTTTCAAAGCACTTCATGGCTACAGACGTGAGTGCTACAGGTCGATAGTCGTTTAGGCCGTTTACCTTAGTGTTCTTGGGCAAAGGCACTATGGTGGTCTGCTTAAAACATTTTGGTATTACAGACTCGGACAGGGAGAGGTTGAAAATGTCAGTGAAGACACTTGGTAGTTGGTCAGCGCATGTTCGCAGTACACGTCCTGGTAATCCGTCTGGCCCTGCGGCCTTGTGAATGTTGACCTGTCTAAAGGTCTTACTCACATCGGCTGCGGAGAGTGTGATCACACAGTCTTCCGGAACAGCTGGTGCTCTCATGCATGTTTTAGTGTTATTTGCCTCGAAGCGAGCATAGAAGTAGTTTAGCTCGTCCGGTATGCTCGTGTCACTGGGCAGCTCTCGGCTGTGCTTCCCTTTGTAGTCTGTAATGGTTTGCAGTCCCTGCCACATCCGACGAGCGTTAGAGCCGGTGTAGTATGACTCGATCTTAGTCCTGTATTGATGCTTTGCCTGTTTGATGGTTCATCAGAGGGCATAGCGGGATTTCTTATAAGCGTCCGGATTAAAGTCCCGCTTCTTGAAAGCAGCAGCTCTAGCCTTTAGCTCAGTGCGGATGTTGCCTGTAATCCATGGCTTCTGGTTGGGGTATGTGCTTATGGTTACTGTGGGGGGGACGTTGTCGATGCACTTATTGATGAAGCCATTGACAGATGTGGTGTACTCCTCAATGCCATTGGAGGATTCCCGGAACATATTCTAGTCTGTGCTAGCAAAACAGTCCTGGAGCTTAGCATCTGCTTCATCCGACCAATTATTTATTGATCTAGTCACTGGTGCTTCCTGTTTTAATTTTTGCTTGTATGCAGGAATCAGGAGGATGGAATTATGGTCAGATTTGCCAAATGGAGGGTGAGGGAGAGCTTTGTATGCATCTCTGTGTGTGGAGTATAGGTGGACCAGAGTTCTTTTCCCTCTGGTTGCACATTTAACATGCTGATATAAATTTGGTAAAACTGATTTAAGTTTCCCTGCATTACAGTCCCCGGCTACTAGGAGCGCCGCCTCTGGGTGAGCGTTTTCTTGTTTGATTATCGCAGAATACAGCTCATTCAATGCTATATTGGTGCCAGCCTCTGACTGGCATGTAAACAGCTACAAGGAATATAGATGAAAACTCTCTCGGTAGGTAGTGTGGTCTGCAGCTATCATGAGAAACTCTACCTCAGGCGAGCAATAGCTCGAGACTTCCTTAGATATCGTGCACCAGCTGTCATTTACAAAAATACATAGACCGCCGCCCCTTGTCTTACCAGACGCCGCTGTTCTATCCTGCCGGTACATCGTATAACCAGCCAGCTGTATGTTGATATTGTTTTCGTTCAGCCATGACTCCGTGAAGCATAAGATGTTACAGTTTTTAATATCCCGTTGGTAGTTTATTCTTTCCAGTAACTCGTCCATTTTATTGTCCAAAGATTGCACGTTTGCTAGCAGAATTGAGTGAAGTGGGGGTTTATTCGATCGCCTCAGACTTCTCAGAAGGCAGATCACTGTGGTCGGGGCCTGTTCCCGAGGGAGCCGTATATCCTCCGCCTCGGGCTCGTCAGAGTAGTGAAAGAAGAAAAAGGATTCTGCTAGTCCGTGGTGAGTAATCTCAGTCCTGATGTCTAAAAGTTATTTTCGGTCATAAGAGACGGTAGCGGCAACATTATGTACAAAAAGAGTAAAAGAATAAGTTACAAACAATGCAGATAAACGAACAAAAAACACAATCGGTTGGGGGCGCGTAAAACGTCTGCCTTCTGCTCCGGTGCCATCTTAAGGCAATGCATCCCAGTGCTAGAGGATTAACTACAGACTTGGGTTCGATCCTGGTCTGTATCACAACTGGCCGTGATCAGGAGTCCCATAGGGCGGCACACAATTGGCCCAGCATCGTCCGGGTTAGTGGAGGGTTTGGCCGGGGGGGCTTTACTTGGCGCATCGCACTCTGGCAACTCCTTGTGGTGGGCCGGGCGACTGTAGACTGACCTCGGTCGTCAGTTGAACAATGTTTCCTCTGACACATTGGTGCGGCTGATTTCCGGGTTAAGAGGGTGGGTGTTAAGAAGCGTGGTGTGACTGGTCATGTTTCGGAGGTATGACTTGAACTTCGCCTCCCGAGCCCATTGGGGAGTTGCAATGAGACAAGATCGAAATTGTGGAGAAAAAGGGGGTAAAATATATATATATATATATATATAACATTGCTTTAACACGCCCCAGAAAGAAATGAGGGGTAGGGGTAAGATCAGCAAATACCACCTACCAAACAGGTGCAATTTGTGAGCACAACGCTCCTGTGGTAAATCCTTTGATTCAGCAGCAAATTGTCTGTCAGTCTCTGAACCTGCATTAGATTTTCTGGGGACCATGGCATTGTGGTTCTAATACTGTCCTATACATTCAAGGTGTGAAATCATATCCATAATCTATACACCAATGCCTGAACGTAAGCCAAAATGCAGCCCCCCCCCCTCTCCCCCCCATGAATGTATTATGTTGCGCTGTTAGTTCAGTCCAAATCAGATAGTGAAAAAAAATCTAGGGAAACATATTGGAGACCACACAATGGGAGACCACACAATGTTGACATCAGTCATGTGGATATAATACAAATGCTAATACATAATCTGTGTCCTTCCCAATACATTAGAATAGGATTTAAAAACAGGATGTTAGAGATTCACTACCGCATGAAAACCAATGACGACACAGACATTCTAATGATTTTGTCTCAAAATATCCTTTTGAGCACCAGGGAAGAAGTGAGAGGGGGAGGCCAATGTGCTTCAACTCTGCAATGAACAACTTTGTGGTGCATCATTTCTCCCCTTACAGAAAAACCACATGAATTTCACGTGTTATAAAACATGTTTTTATGTGATCACGTAATATTATGTGAAGTTAATGTGATAACAAGTGACATCATGTAAAGCAACATGTGATAACATGAAAATATCACGTGGAGTGTTCCAAAAACACGTTTTCACATTATTTCACATGTGAAATTTCACATGAAAGGGAAAGGGGGATACCTAGTCAGTTGTACAACTGAATGCCTTCAACTGAAATGTGTCTTGCTGCCTTAATCGACATCCACGTCTTCAGCGCCCGGGGAACAGTGGGTCAACTGCCTTGTTTTCAGGGGCAGAACGATAGATTTTTACCTTGTCAGCTCAGGGATCCAACGCTCTAACCACTAGAAATCATGTGATGTTCCACATGTGAAATCATGTGGTTTTTCTGTAAGGAGATCATTATACAGTGAAGTATATACTGTTAGGTTCATGGCTCAGACTTTCTCTGACCTTTCATCCAACACCAGCCATGATTGCATTTAGAGTGACTAAGTGTTATTCAATGGATTTCTATGGGCTAATATCAATAAGGCCACATTCAATGTTTATACTTACAGGGGTCCTACAATTCAAAGTCAAATAGCTAAATTATCCTTGGTATGGCCATCTTAAAATAAGTCCATATGTTAGCTTAGTAGAAACCCAGCTTGGCATAATTAGACCTTAGAGGGTTAAGACCACCTAATTACCTTAATTGAATTCATGAAAGACCTGTCATTAGAATAGCACAATCGAAGCTGAATGTAACTTGATTTTCCCACCTCTTTTCCACAGCCTTTTAGGTCTACCTTAAAGACAGGCCAAAATATCAGTGTTTTGCATCTGTAGTCTGTATGCTATTGTATAATGGATGTGATAAAAGCCTAATGCAACCAATTAACACGTGAGTCTTAGATTTTGCTAAAGGTAATATATTTAATGACAGGACTTAACAAATAACACTATTAACAGCAAATATCATATTATATAAATACAAATATGTATGTATGTTAAATTATGTCATCAAAACGCAATGCATGCTGTATGTTTCAACTTCTTTCTTAACTACAGTAGAATGCAGCACTTGTAAGAGTCATCTTGAGAGAGATAGAGAGAGAGAGAGAGAGAGAGAGAGAGAGAGAGAGAGAGAGAGAACTCTTCCGTACTTCGGTACGACACACCTTGTATTTCCACATCACATCGACAGCTATTTTAAGGTATTGACCTTTGTTGATGTTTTTTCTGCCAAGTGCTCCAGGCTTCAGTTTTTGAGGGCGGTTGCTTGTGTTTTGGAGAGGAAACAGGCTCTTGGGCATGAGTGTCTCTAGTAGTCTTCTTGGCCCCCCTTGTCCCCAACAGGGCCACGCTGCTGCTCCAGCTAGCGATCATGCATAAACATCGGCATACAGTAGCCCAGAGATGTTTGCATGCTCGGAAAGAAGAGGCTGTAGGAAAAACAAACCTACACTGCATGTCCTACCTTTCAAAGCCAAGTTGACCTACCAGTGGGTCAACTTGACGTGATGATAAATGTGTCTTAACAACTGCTTAACTGTCTGCAGCTTTGAAAATGAGCCAAGAGCAAGACCAATAGTTGTATTGTTATGCCTTTCAAGCCACCAAGATGTGCATAAACTTACCTCCAGAAGATGAGAATCTTGAGGGATTGTGAATGGGACTCTAAGGTGTTTACACAGGCAGCCCAGTTCTGAGCTTTTTTTCATTAATTGACCAATCAGATCAGCTCTGAAAATTATCTGATGTTAAAATATCTTATGTGATTGGTCAAAAGAACCATTAGTGGAAAAAAGATCAGAAATGGGTTTCCTGTGTAAAAGGTTTGTAGTGATGTTTATGTGGAGGTGATGGTGGTGGCATGTACATGTATTGCCCTGAAAAAGCAAAGTGCCCAGTGGAGAATATTCCTGGACATATCACTGTTTAGACCAAGGCCCTGAACGCTTTTTTGGAATATAGAGATAAAGCACTAAACCGTAAGATGGAGGTTAATGAGTATGTTGGTGAGGAAGCCTGTACATTAGAAAGCACCTGTGAAAGTGGATGATGCCGCTTTTAACCTGTCGACATGAGGCAATATTAACAACACTTAACGATGGAATTTAGAAATGCCCAATTGTGCCTACCCTGCAGTGAATACTGAAGAAAATTACACCCAATGTTTGTACCTTCCTGTGTTGATGATAAAGGACACGGTACACTACAGAATATACTCTCCCAGGAATTTCAACGAGACCTCGCAGTGATTCTCTGTCACATTCATCTCCAGCATGCTGGCTCAAAAAACCTTGGTGATCTGGAGGTTAATGCATTTTCTAAGCCATCACTGTGTTTGTTTTCACCTCCTTGTTGAGACACAACAGGGACACGGCCAATGAAAGCAAGAATGATGATGTGTACAAACAACATGAGACCCTACTCTGAATGACACCCTTATTGATAATATTTTTACAAATTCTTTGAATAACGTGGCTAATACAGGTATACTTTATACTGACATTTCTGACCACATTCCAATTTTCCACTTCTCTTTGGCAACTGAAAATGAACCGATGGGAATGATTAGTAGCATTAAATGTAGAATATTTAACAAAAGTAATTGTGAGCACTTAAAGATGTTGATTGATGATATTTCATGGGAAAATGTTCATAATCAGGCTGATGTGGAGTCTGCTTACCAGACTTTTCGCTTTCAACTCTGTATTTCACCACTGCTTTCCCTTAGTTAAACCATGTAAGAGACCAGCAGAAGGGTTCTGGAAACCTTGATTGTATAAAATCCTTAAATAATATAAAGTAAACTTGGAAAGTCATCAAGCAACTGTTGAGTAAGAAAACAGCATCTACAACTATTCCATTTAAATGTATTGTTGGAAATAAGACCTATAGGGATGCTGATGTTAGTTCATGTGAATTTAATAACTTTTTGTGAAATGTGGGTTCCTCTCTGTCAAAGACAATTTAGAAAACTGATTGAAATCCCTTGGATTACATGAAGGGACATTTCCCTTCTCTGCTTCAGTGTGATCCTTCTGATATAATGGAGGTGATGGAGGTAATTGGTAACTTCAAGATATCAGCAGCAGGTCATGATGACATTTGTGCCTCTTTGGTGAAATCAGTGTCTTCCTCGATCACTAAGCCTCTAACGTATATCTTCACCAAATCTATGTAAACTGGTATTGTTCCTAAAGATTAGAAAAGTTATCCCCCTCTATAAATCTGGGGATCCAAGATATTTTACAAACTATCGGACAATATCTGTAGTACCATGTTTTTCTAAAATCCTCAAAAAAATGGTGTATAAGAGAATGTTGAAATATTTAAATCAACACTGTATTCTATATGATCACCAATATGGTTTTCGTAAAAAATACTCCACAGATAGGACTCTTTTGTAACTTGTGGATAAAATATTTTCAGCCCTTAGTGTAACGGATGTGAAATGGCTAGCTAGTTAGCGGGTACGCGCTACTAGCGTTTCAATCAGTTACGTCACTTGCTTTGAAACCTAGAAGTAGTGTTGCACCTTGCTCTGCAAGGGCCGTGGCCTTTGTGGAGCGATGGGTAACGATGCTTCGTGGGCGACCGTTGTTGATGTGTGCAGAGGGTCCCTGGTTCGCGCCCGTGTCGGGGCGAGGGGACGTACTAAAGTTATACTGTTACATTGGTGCCGTGACCCGGATCACTGGTTGCTGCCGAAAGGGGGGTGAGTGTAACGGATGTGAAATGGCTAGCTAGTTAGCGGGTACGCGCTACTAGCGTTTCAATCAGTTACGTCACTTGCTTTGAAACCTAGAAGTAGTGTTGCACCTTGCTCTGCAAGGGCCGTGGAGCGATGGGTAACGATGCTTCGTGGGCGACCGTTGTTGATGTGTGCAGAGGGTCCCTGGTTCGCGCCCGTGTCGGGGCGAGGGGACGTACTAAAGTTATACTGTTACATTAACACAAATGAATACACTCTTGGCATCTTTTTAGATTTATCCAAAGTGTTTGACACAGTTGATCATGTAATATTACTTTCTAAATTGCATTTTTACAGTTTTCATGATTATACATATAATTGGTTATATAATTAGGTTTATGAGAACAGATAGAGAACAATTTGTTTATGCAAACGACTGTGCATCTACCAGGGCCAAGATATCCTGTGGTCTCCCACAGGGTTTGATAAGTGGACCTTTGTTATTCCTAATCTATATAAATGACCTTGCTGCTGTGTCTTCTACTGTACTTCCCACTCTCTTTTCTGATGATACCAATTTGATTTTATCACACAAGAATATTGATTCACTAATTAATGAAGTCAACTCAGGCATGGACACATTTTCTGAATGGTTCCAGATAAACAAATAATCTTTAAATGTTAAAAAATCGAACTTTATTGCATTCAATAGTAAAAATAAGAAATATTGTAAAAAGCCAGAATCTCAATTGGTGGGAATGAAATGGAACATCCACTAGATTCCTCTGAGTTCTAATTTATGAAAAGTTATCCTGGAAAGATCCTATTCATTTTGTCTGCAGCAAAGTGATGAAATCGGCTGGTGTCATCAGAAAGATTAGTGGTTTGGTTCATCAGGCTTTCTTCTTAACTCTTTACTATAGCTTAGTTTACCCATATCTCATTTACTGTAATATTGTCTGGGCCAGTACATGTGCCTCCTATCTACACAAATGACTTATCATACAAAATACATGTGCTAACCCTTCAATGGATTCTACACAACACAAGACACTGTGATAACCTTCACACTCCCCACTGCCGCACCTCACATAGTCAATTCTTTAACATATACAAAGGTACCATGCTCTGGAATTCTTATCTTCACATTGCCAAAACCTCATCATCCCTCAATAACTTCAAGTGAAGACTGGGGGTCAACCTGATGAACCAAACTACTCAGTAATCTCCTCCATATAGCCCAACTGTCACACACTCACATCCACGCAAGCACACACACTTAAACAAAACATTGGGGGAAAAATGGAATGCTTAGCAAGATGGGAAAATTGTCTAATTCACATACTTATTAAGAGAACATCCCTGGTCATCCCTAATGCCTCTGGTATGGTGGACTCACTAAACACATGCTTAATTTGTAAATGAAGTCTGAGTGTTGGAGCGTGCCCCTGGCTATCTGTAAAAAAGAAGAAAAAAAAGAAAATGTTGCCGTCTGGGTTGCTTAATACAAGGAATTTAAAATTATTTATACTTTTACTTTTACTTTTGATACTTAAGTGTATTTTAGCAACTACATTTACTTTTGATACTTAAGTATATTTAAAACCAAATACTTTTAGACTTTTACTGGGTAACTTTCACTTTTACTTGAGTCATTTTTATTAAGGTATCTTTACTTTTACTCAAGTTTTTCTCCACTTTGTCTGCCTCTTCAGTCCAGAGTGCATTGTATGGTGCCAATGGATGGATGTTGGGATTGTCAGATTGTCAATCTGCAAATTGAACATGGTGAAATTGTAGACTCCTAAATTGATAGTGCAGTTTATTTGGCCTGATTTTACAGCTAACTAGCTACTTCACATGCTGATATGAGTTTGGTATTATTGAGTGTGTAGCTATGTTTGATACCTAACTACCTAGCTATCTAGCCAGCCAGCCCTTAGAGAGAACTTTGCATTGTAGGTTTTGTAGTCAACTTGAGCTGCAACAGATTTCCACAACAATTTTCACATTTTGCTACCAACCTTATTATTTATTTTTTTATTGAACGTTTATTTAACTAAGCAAGTCAGCTAATATTTGTATTTAACTGGGCAAGTCAGTTAAGAACAAATTCTTATTTACAATGATGGCCTACCCTGGCCTAACCCTCC
Source organism: Salvelinus namaycush (assembly GCF_016432855.1). Lineage (NCBI taxonomy): Eukaryota > Metazoa > Chordata > Actinopteri > Salmoniformes > Salmonidae > Salvelinus > Salvelinus namaycush. The sequence continues at coordinate 8,260,473 of NC_052341.1, read as the reverse complement.
CCTAACCCGGACAATGCTGGGCCAATTGTGCACCGCCCTATGGGACTCCCGATCACGGCCAGTTGTGATACAGCTCGGGATCGAACCAGGGTCTGTAGTGACTCCTCAAGCACTGAGATGCCTAAAACCGCTGCGCCACTCGGGACAAAATGAAACATTTGTTCACACAAAATATTGCTCTCACATGTTAGTGTTATTTAACACTGTAAATTATAGGAATTGGTGGTTTTGGGTACATTTTTCCTTTAAGGCATGTAACAAACTTGAACTAAACTCAAACGAATCATTGCTTTTAAGGCTACAGTATTTGAATGTAGAATAGAATTGCTGCAGCATGTTTGTATAGAGGAGGGAAAGAGGGAATAAATACATTAACAAACAGCAGAACAGGAATGTGCTCAAACTGTTCCAAAATGACTGGAAAGCAGGGGAGCACAGGGGAACTGCGTGCCACATTGCCTGCCTGTCTCCTGATAAAGCCATTGTCTGTTTATCTTTTGGAATTAGTTCCAAAATGGGCCTGGCTGAGGTGACCAATACGCAGTCACAATACAAAACTTAACTCCATGCCCCGAGGGCTGCTGGGACAGGAATTCCTCCAGCTGCCACCACACAAGAGTTGACGCTGAGTGTGTGCCAGCCATTAAATGGATCCTAATGCTGGGCGTGCTCAGGGGGATGAAGATAACAGTAGCATGCTAAAAACAACAACAACATAGGCAATGGCTTTGTGAGAGCTAAACTGTGTGTGTGGATATTTCCCCTCATTATTGTGCAAATTTTCACACATTTTCCCCCTCCATTTTTTTATGTCAATACTTTCTGGTGCACATCTGAAATAGGCAGCAGCACATTTAAACCGATGGTGTGTTTGTGGATAAATATTACAGCTGAATGAGGAAAAGGTTTTAGTAAATCAAATCATTTTAATGCAACATGAAAACAATGCATTTAACCATGTTGTATATAATCAAATACGGTGAACATTTTTCTGTCCTTTTTTCATTTCTGTCCATGCCAAATCATTATAATTTTCTGGTACGCTCTACTACTAAGTGTGAATATACCTAGTGGCAAATCTTTCTGTCCAACCTGTGAGTGATCATTATCATTCATCTGTCAGTAATCCCATGTCAGAGGTCTTCATCACCACGACAGGCCGCCTATCGAATTCCAGTGGATAATGGGAAACCACCTCACACATGGTAAATAACTTGCTAACATCGGATAACATTCATACTCTATATTGGGAATCTCTGAAACTCACTTAGATAATTCCTTTAATGATACATCAGTAGCAATACAAGGATATAACATCTAAATAACAGACAGGAATGCCTATGGGCAGGTGTTGCTTTATATGTTCAGAGACATATTCCTGTAAAGCTTAGAGAGGACCTCATGTCTAATGCTGTTGATATCACACCCTGATCTGTTTCACCTGTCTTTGTGCTTGTCTCCACCCCCCTCCAAGTGTCGCCCATCTTTCCCATTATCCCCAGTGTATTTATACCTGTGTTCTCTGTCGGTCTGTTGCCAGTTTGTTTTGTTTCATCAAGCCTACCAGTGGTTTTCCTGTGCACCTGTCTTGCTCTAGTTTTCCCGGTTTTGACCATTCTGCCTGCCCTGAGCCTGCCTGCCGTTCTGTACCTTGTCATACCACCCTGGATTACTGACCTCTGCCTGCCCTGACCCTGAGTCTGCCTGTCGTTCTGTACCTTTCAGACTCTGCTCTGGATTACTGACCTCTGCCTGGCCTTGACCTGTCGTTTGCCTGCCCCCTGTTTTTGTAATAAACGTTTTTGTTACTTCGAAACTGTCTGCATCTGGGTCTTCTCCTGAGTCTTGACAGTTGAAGTGTTGTGGTTGCAGGTTCAAGTGCTAACAGTCAGTATCTGGATAATATGTGTGCAATGCTTGATAATGTGTGTGATGCTAACAGAGGTCTATTTTCTGGATGACCTGAATATAGACTGGTTTTCATCGGGCTGTCCGCTCAAGAGGTGGCTTCTTGCTGTAACCGGTTCCTGTAATTTGTCTCAGGTTATGTATGAATGTTATGTATGAATGAGTGTTTACAAGAACTACATCATCCATGTGTATTGGTCACATTTTTACAAATGCTTCAGAACTACTAAGCTAACATATGGAATTGTTTTAAGATGGTTATACCATGGATCTTTTAGCTACTTGATTTTGAATTGTAGCACCCCTGTAGGTATAAAACAAATATCTATTGAATTTGGCCTTTACTACTATAGCCCATAGAAACACAATGCGTAACACATTCATAAATGGCAAAAACGTATGATTATTTTTTGCCATGTCTGTCCTATATCTAGGAGATATAAGAAAGCTCAGGAAACATTTGTGGTTTTTTGGACACATATTTAACCCCTTATTTTTTGGGGCACAAAACTACTTAGACACTTCCATTCATTTGTATGGGTTACCTTCAGACAAGTCCATGACAATTGTGGGCACCATGTTCATGAGTCTCATCTTACCATAATAGTCATATTAGTTTGTAGGCCAAACTGTTCGGACGCTACAGATGTTTTTGTGAGAAGAACAATTTTCGGGATGACAAACATCGTTGTAGCTCAGCCAACTTTGAGACGCAGCCCATGCAGAAAACATAACTCTCGCTTCAACGGACGGATTTTGATTGGGATTTTTTTTATGATGACTTAAGGATTTATTAACAAACTGACTGTTAGAGCTGTTAAGGATTGATGAGGAATTTAACCATGTTATAGTTGAGAGAGATCAAGCAAAAGGAGTGGCTAAGTAAATTGAGAAATGATGTGACTAAACTGAACAAAAATAAGAAACTGTATGACACTAAGAAATTATGTAAAGTACGATGAAAAAAAGATTTGGAGTACATTAAATGAAATTATGGGCAGAAAGACATTCAAATCGTATTTCATTGAATCAGAAGGCTCATTCATCACAAAACCTTTTGATATTGCCAATTTTAATGACTATTTGGTAGGTAAAGTGGGCAAACTCAGACATGAAATGCCAACAACATTGTGAGCTATCATATTCATGCATAAAAGACAGAATAGTTAAAGAAAACATACATTTTGAATTCTGTAAAGTTATTATGGGAGAGGTGGAAAAATGATTGTTGTCCACCAATAATGAAAAAACACCTGGTATTGACAACTTGGAAAGCAACTGAGGATGGTAGCAAACTATATTGCCACTCCTGTTTGTCATATCGTTAATCTGAGCCTGGAGAAAAGTGTTTTTCCTCAGACCTGAAGAGAAGCTAAAGTAATTCCGCTACCCAAGAATGGTAAAGCGCCCTTGGCTGGTTCTAACAGCCTACCAATCAGCTTGTGTTTGACCAGATACATGCTCTTAGCAAACTTTGGGGAAAAGTTGTTTGACCAGATACAATGCTATTTCTCTGTGAACAATTTAACAAGACTTTCAGCGTGCTTGTAGAGAAGGGCACTCAACATGTACTGCACTGACACAAATGACTGATTGGCTGAAATAAATTTATCAGAATAAGATTGTGGAAGCTGTATTGTTAGACTTGAGTGAAGCCGTTGATATTGGAGATATCATAATCTGATATCATAATCTGTTATCGGAAAAATGTATGTTATGGTTTTACATCCTCTACAACGGGTTGGTCAAAACAAGCATTGTGATTGGTTGAGACACGTTATAAGCCATACTAACGGTTTAGCACGGGAGTAAACATTTTCTTAACGAGTCAGATAATAAGTTGCATGGACTCACTCTTTGTGATATAATAGTGTTTAGCATGATTTTTGAATGACTACATAATTTCTGTACCCCAAACATACAATTATCTGTATGGTCCCTCAGTCGAGCAGGGAATTTCAAACTCAAACACAAAGAGCAGGGAGGTTTTCCAATGCCTCTCAAAGAAGGGCAACTATTAATAGATGGGTAAAAATAAGAAAAGCAGACAATGAATATCCCTTTGAGCACGGTGAAGTGATTCATTTCACTTGGTGTATCAATACACCCAGTCAAACACAGATTCAACTACAAAGACCAGGGCCTGGTGGCATACTGTAAAACATCTTAAGTGAATCCCTTAAGGGTTTACCTTAAGTAATGACTGTTGCATAGAGCCCCACAAACATTTATTTAGCTACGGGTATCATTTAAGGGTTTTACGTTAGTTTGAAGGCATTTACGGCAAAGAAAGAGTCTCTGGTTACCATGAAGATGATTTTATTCACTGAATGAATGTCTCCTCAAAGAATTAGCATTTGTTTTGGGAGATTGCAGGAGCTCGCCGCCCGGCCAAACTGAGCAATCGGAGGAGAAGGGCCTTGGTCAGGGAGGTGACCAAGAACCCGATGGTCACTCTGACAGAGTTCCAGAGTTCCTCTGTGGGGATGGGAGAACCTTCCAGAAGGACAACCATCTCTGCAGCACTCCACCAACCCAAGAAGACATGAGGCTGTAATCGCTGCCAACAGTGCTTCAATAAAGTACTGAGTAAAGGGTGTGAATGCTTATAACAATGTGAAATTTCAGTTTTTTTATTTTCAATAAATGTTTTTTTTTATCTAAAAACCTGTTTTTGCTTTGTCATTATGGGGTATTGTGTGTAGATTGATGCGGGAAAACAAATGATTTAATCAATTTTAGAATAAGGCTGTAGTGTAACAAAATATGGAAAAATTAAGGGATCTGAATAATTTCCGAATGCAATATATATACTGTATATATATGTATATATGTATATATATATGTATATATATACATATATATACACAGTGCATTCGGAAAGTTATATATATATATATTCTGTAATGTTAATGTTTTAAATGTATGTAAATTGTAAAAAGTATTTTCGTCTGTAATGTGTTTTTTGTTATGTGTTGGACCCCAGGAAGACTAGCTGTCACCATTGGCGTTGGCTAATGGTGATCCTAATAAAAATCATAAGTGTAGTCACTCACAAACCTCACACAAACTCGTATCCCTCTGTTAGCCCTCTGAGCAAATGAAAAAGCATTAGCATGGAAAAGCCATCTCACACATTGCGGCTAAGCGTAGCCACTCACAAACCTAACACCTATTCATCATATCACATTGGCCCATTCCTCTTTGATCTCTGTAATGCCGTTTTACTTGAATCCTATAGAGACTACTGTCTCCAACCATTATTTTACGTGAAAAGCCTGCTAATAAACGCATCTGCTTAGTGTCTCAAGGTATATCCACAGCTGTTCTGCTCAGCATCCTGCCATGGTGGAGGGAGGCTTTTGTTTTGGATGTGTAAGTAGGACAACTGTGAACGGCTCATTTCAACACAGGTTTGACTGCCTTTTCCCCCCTCTGTGCTCCTGGCATATGAAAGGCTGCCTAGCTGATAGAGACGACGACCCACATTGTTTAATCCCCTGTATTGTGTAGCAGTGCTGGGAGGATTCGGAAAGCGGCAAAGCAGGGGAAACAATGGTGCAGGACATTCTCCATTGCTACACTCTTAGAAAAAAAGGTTCTATCTAGAACCTAAAAGGGTTCTTCGGCTATTCCCATAGGAGAGCCCTTTGAAGAACCCTTTTTGGTTCCAGGTAGAACCCTTTTGGGTCCAGGTAGAATAATTTTCAAATCAAAATGAATTGGTCACGTACACAGATTTGCAGATGTTATTGCAAGTGCAGCGAAATGCTTGTGTTTCTAGCTCCAACAGTGCATTAATAATACCTAGCAATACAAAACAATACGCACATAATCCAAAAAAGCTATGTTCCCTTACTGATGTCACTTGTTAAATCCTCTTCAATCAGTGTAGATGAAGGGGAGGAGACAGGTTAAAGAAGGATTTTTATTTCTTGAGACAATTAAGACATATATTATGTATGTTTACCATTCAGAGGGTGAATGGGCAAGACAAAAGATGTTAAGTGCCTTTGAACGGGCTATGGTAGTAGGTGCCAGGTATCGCTTGTTTGAGTGTGTAAAGAATTGCAACACTACTGGGTTGTTTGAGTGTGTCAAGAAAAGTCCCCCACCCAAAGAACATCCAGCCAACTTGACACAACTGTGGAAAGCATAGGAGTCATCATGGGCCAGCATCCCTGTGGAATGCTTTCGACACCTTGTACAGTCCATGCCCTGACGAAATGAGGCTGTTCTGAGAGCAAAAGGGGTGCAACTCAATATTAGGAAGGTGTTCCTAATGTTTTGTACACTCAGTGTATATATAATGGTGTGCATATACAGTACTACCTTTTTGTACTGAATTCAAGGTGTTATGTTTGGGGGAAATCCAATACAACACATTACTGAGTACCACACTCCATATTTTCAAGAATAGTGTTGGCTGCCTCATGTTATGGGTATGTTTGTAATCGTTAAGGACTGGAGAGTTTTTCAGGAATAAAAAGAAACAGAATGAAGCTAAGCACAGACTAAGTCCTAGAGGCAACATTACTTTAAAATGGCTGTCTAGCAATGATCAACAACCAACTTGACAGAGCTTGAAGAATTTTTGTAAGAATAATGTGCAGGAAAATATTGTACAATTCAGGTGTCCAAAGCTCTTAGAGACTTAGACATATTTACAGCCGTAATCGCTGCCAAATATGATTCTAACATGTATTCACTCAAGGGTGTAGATGTGTGAGAAAAAAACATATTTAATACATTTTGAATTCAGGCTGTAACACAGCAAAATGTGGAATAAGTCAAGGGGTATGAATACTTTATGAAGGCATAATTGGCCTGGCCTACTCCAAAATTAAACACATTTTAGTATTCGCCTTTCAGTGTGTACTGTATTATTATGCATACTGGATGGACTGGTTACCTTATGCTCCAAACTTTATATCCATGAGTCTGGGAGAGAATGTATAGGTCTACTGTAGGTGATACTGTTGGTTCCTTGGTTGTGCAAGGTGGCTTACAGTTAGTCTACAATTATAGCGAATTTGTATTTGATTTTGAATAGCCTAGAAATAGGGAATTTGTTATATTTTCATAACTAATAGGCTGACACATTACCTTTAGCAACAGAATCTCACCCTCATGAATTTCCATCTCCTTCTCTCTCTCCTTAATTCCTTTCTAAAGCATGCAGAGAGAGGGGCTTTCAACATTTTAATTAAATATGTTTAGTTGTGAAAATATATAACTATCGATGTCCCTAACAGATCTCACTTGGTTTCCCAAATTAAGCACTGGGTAGCTGCAGGAACAAGGTTGGAGAGCCCATGGCATACAGAGTTTGGGCAGAATATCACCTATCGCGCAGTGAGAGGCTGCATTCTCCTCAAACAGTGGTTGATGCATGGAGTAAAATAACCAGAGTAGCCTACCCAGCATGATTGAAAAACGAACAAGCGGGAAAGCGGCTTTCATTCGCTATTTGAGTGAATATGGCTGACGTCTTTTTTCCCCTGCTCCTGTCCATTTGATAATGGACCATTCTAAAACAAAACAAATTTTACATATTAGTAAAGACAAGATTCAATTGAGAATAGTCTGATGGGTAAAAATATGATCACCTGATGAGAGAACAGAATGTGCAGCCTGAGGCAAGGAACAGAGAGCAAGCTTTTTTTGTGACTTTCTCAAATCATCAGTAGCCTTCAGTCGCACCATGCAGCCCATATATGTTTTGATTTCTAAGACATTCTAATGTTCATGTCATTCACAACTAAAGTTGAGAAATAACTCTAAATCTAGGGTATAGGACCTGTTTCAAATGCTAACTTTTATGTTCAACATGCGCACTCGCTCCAGAATGGGAAAAATATCCTTATTATTTTATTCAGCTAAGTTCAATTATATTATTCTTACTATAAAATCACATAATATAAAATAATGGCACAGGACTTATAAGTATATCTTGTCTGCTAAATGAACAAGCCTACAACCTATGGCATGGCGCATAGCCAGATAGTCTAACATACAGTAGGCCAACTCATTATGTTCTTCTGAAGTATATTTTCTTCATATCATAATTTCTTTAGACCTGCATGAATTCAATAATGGTTTTATTGTGATGGTGTATATTAAATTGATTTATTCAACTTTTTTTAATATAGATGTTCCAAAGGTTCGCATCAGTGCCTCGTATGCATGGAGGCCTGGAGATGCTTAATGTGTTTATGTTAATTAACAGTCATATAACGGACTCTTATCCAGAGCAACTTAAAGTAGTGAGTGCATACATTTGAATTCATACTGGTCCCCCATAGGTATCAAACTCACAACCCTGGCGTTGCAAGTGCCATGCTCTACCAACTGAGCCACACAGGACCAATTACCGTAAGACCGGCAGGCTTTTGCAAAGCAATAACTGGCTGACCAAATTTCATGACTGCCACAGCCGTAGGGGTGAACAGGCCGTGGCTCAGGAGGCTGAGGTCCATGATGATATTCTTGGCCTTCCTTTGACACCAGGTGCTGTGGATGTCCTGGACGGCAGGCAGTGTGCCACCAGTGATGCATTGGGTCACTGGAGAGCCCTGTGGTTGCAGATGGTGCAATTGCCATACCAGGCGGTGATACAGCCCAACAGGATACTCTCAATGTTGCATCTGTAAAAGGCCAAGGCAAATTTCTTCAGCCTCCTGAGGTTGAAGAGGCGCTGTTGCATCTTCTTCACCACACTGTCTGTGTGAAGGGACCATTTCAGGTCGTCAGTGATGTGCACGCTGAGGAACTTTAAGCTTTTGACCCTCTCAGCTGCGGCCTCTTCAATGTGGGTGGGTGAGTGCTTGCTCTGCTGTCTCCTATAGTCCATGATTAGCTCCTTAGTTTTGTTGAGGGAGAGGATATTTTCCTGGGCTCTCACTTCCTCCCTGTAGGCTGTCTGGTCGTTAATCAGGCCTACCACTGTTGTGTTGTCAGCAAACTTGATGATTGAGTTGGCCACGCAGTCATGGGTGAACAGGGAGTACAGGAGGGGGCTAAGCACGCTCCCCTGTGGGTCCCCCATGTTGAGAATCAGAGTGGCGAAGGTGTTATTACCCACTTTCACCACTTGGGGTTGGCCCGTCAGGAAGTCCAGGACCCAGTTCTGCCGGCAGCCTTGCGAGGCTTAACACGCTTAAGTGACTTACTCACATCGGCCATGGAGAATGAGAGCACACAGTCCTCGTAAGCGACGTAGACCTGTGTTGGCGGTTGAATATTGTTTTCCTTGTCCGGGAGCGAGGCGTCAGTGTCCGCGACGTGGCTGGCTTTCCTTTTATAATCCGTGACTATCTGGACTCCCTGCCACATATGTCTCGTGTCTGAACCGTTGAATTGCGACTTCACTTTGTCCCTGTACTGTCGTTTTGCCTCTTTGATTGCCTTACGGAGGTCATAGCTGATCTGTTTGTACCCGTCCATGTTCCCAGTCACCTTGCCGTGGTTAAATGCGGTGGTTCGCACTTTCAGTTTTGCGCGAATGTTGCCATCTATCCACGTTTTTTGGTTTGGATAAGTTCTAATCCTCACAGTGGGAACAACATCCTCTATGTACTTCCTGATGAACCCAGTCTCCGGGTCAGTGTATACATTGATACTATCCTAAGAGGCGACCCAGAACCTTTCCCAGTTTGCGTGATCAAAACAGTCTTGAAGCGTACATTCCAATTGGTCAGACCAATGTTGATCAGTCCTTACCACACGTGCTTCTTGTTTAAGTTTCTGCCTATAGGTGGGGAGGAGCAGAATGGAGGCATGATCTTATTTGCCATCCCTGAAGGGAGAGTAGCAATGATCCAGAGTTTGTTATGCGGGTATAGCACAGGAGATGTGTTGATAGAATTCTGGTAGCGTTTTCCTCAGATTCCCTTTACTAAAGTCCCGAGCTATATTAAATGTGGGCTCCGGGTATGCGGTTTTCAGTTTGCACATACTGTAGTCCAGTGTAGTTCGTTGACCCATAAATGGTTCTACCTGGAACCAAAAAAGGTTATCCTATGGGGACAGCCGAAGAACCCTTTTGGAACCCTTTTTTCTAAGAGTGTAGACTTGTCTTCTTTCCTGCTGTAGATTGTCTCCTCTCGCACTGCTGCAATGTCTGTTCCACATGATGTTATGTTATTTGCTGGAGAGCAAAGTCTGCTTTTTTTTCATACTGTATAAAGGATCATAAACAAATGCAAAGGCTGAGACTGAAGGACTTTATGATTCTCAACTTACATTTTAGTGAAACATAAGTACACATTAATCTATTACATTGGCGCTAGAAAGTTATTTTTCTTTATGACCCCTCAACTGAAGGAGAATTTCCAGATTAATAGCAAATAATCCTCCTATCCAAAGCCTATATATTACCACCACAAGGGAAATAGGCCTAAATCTAATAGAGGAAATCCACTTTGGTGGTATGATATTGTTTAATGCAATTACCATCATACTTGAAAACAAAGCATAATTGGTTTCTTTCATCAATCTATTGAACTGCAACAGTTTAATCAGTTGGGCCTTAAAAGTGCTGTAGTTGCTGATTCTTGAATTACCCATCTGAAATATGCACACTCCCAAAAGCCTAAAACACTGTCTGAATATTGGCTTCATCAAATCCTGTAAGGTTCTTTATAATACAGGGTCAATATGATGGGCAGAGTGAATGAGCTGATGTTAACAAAGAGTAGAAGAAAACATGAAAATACAATTATTTAATATCAATTACAGTATGATGATGACTCGTTTATATTCCGCAGGGGATTAATTAGATATCACATTTAAATAACTACAGGGATATTAACGTCTTCAGGTGTAGCTATTGATCATCCAGGCATATTATTGTCTCACAAAGGATTCCTTTTGTTCGTGTCTTAAAATGTTATTTTGGCGGAGGTCCGCCTGTCTGAATTTGGAGAATAAATGTGTCAATGACTCGTGAATTGTTGATTCGATTTTTCTCCACCCTGCTGTGTTGAACACTTTAATCTGTTGCTTTCACTTCTCAAGTCTCGCCTTTGGAGACCTTGGGTAGGTCTATTACAATAAGACTTTAAATAATTACAAGAAAAGCATTTAGCAATTTGTAAAGTCAAAGAATTTCAATGTTTTTGAGGACATTTGTTCTTCTCATCTTTGGATCAGAGAAGTAGTTGTAGTGACTTAGCTAGAGAGGGTGAGTGTTACCTACCCCTTGACACTGATGGAACATGTCAGCAAAGTGCACTGGCCCCATCCCTGTAGGCGCTATGGTGCTGCCAAAGCTTGTTTGCAGTATGATGTTCAAACCATATTTGAACAATGTTTTGAGCAGACCTCATAAGTCTCTATAAAAAAAAGTCTGTGTGCATTCCCTTTGACTGTAGTCTAGTTTATCCCTGTTTTTTACTAGATGTAAAGGTTCAAGCCAAGAAAATACTTTTTAATCCTTTTTTTTTCCTTTCTTTCTTTTTTTCCCTCACCAGCCAAGATAACAACCCAATGAAGCTCACAGCAGGGACTGGCAGATGACTGTTAAAGGAATAAATAGGCTTACTGTGGCGCCCCTTCTGTTCGGTGGCAGAAAAGAGAGGTTAACGGGGAGGATGGGGCGACTGAACATCTCTGAGCAACAAAATAACAGCTGAGATAACTGCTCTCACTCCTACCTTTAAGGATACTGAACTTCTATGTCACCAGTAAGGAGGTGCACTTCTTTGACCACTTACTGTAGTTTCAGTTTCAGTATCATTTTCTCTTGTCTGCCAATTGTTCCCACCTGGGGGCGAAGATTAGATCTCCGGAATGTGGATTAACTTGCATCGGTTGTTCATCACACACCCCAACTACGGGAAGTTCAACTTTCTGGACAAACTCTCTACAGTAAGTGAACCGCAGAGAGTTTGATGGTGTGTTTGGACCTCATCTTCCTGTAAGGAGCCTCTTTTGCCCCTGCCCCACTGTGGATCATCTAATTTTTTCTCAAAGCCTCTGGAACTGTCTCTGTACGTTTCAGCTGGTGCTGATATTGGTATCCCTGACTGCTCAAGTCCTTGTTACCTCATTAAATTAGTGGTAAAGCTGCAGTATTCAACAATGGTATTGAGCAATGGCTGGGCACACCATAAATAGTGATTTTCCCTCTTATAAACACCCTCAAACTGTCCTTTACTTGGAGGTGAACTCAAATGGATGCTGGGGTTACTGTTATCGATACACTGCAGATAGCCCTGCAAATTAAATGATCAACAGAACAAAAAACCTGGCCATTAGGCGTGTGTTTGCAGATGGTAAATCCCGGTCACCTGGTGTGTAGGCCTTTCTTCCTGGAGAGGAGGCACAGCGAGATTAGAAGTGCAGTAACCGTGGGAGACCGCTCTTTGCCAAGCCAGACATGATGTCAGCACGTCGCTGGCTGAGAACACTGTTAAAAATCCCTAGAGGTGGCCGCTTGGAGCACAGGACTGGAGGCTGTGTCAGGTTTGATTGGCTCTCCCCTGAAGGCGATGGTTGCATGTTACTTCAGCAGTTGCCGTTTGCACATTGAAGGGGAGTGTTCTGTTTGCCTCAGCATCGGGGATCCACACAACAGCACCACCCACCAACACATTATTTCGTGTTTATCTGTTCAGGAATCTTTACCTTTTCACTCCTATATGGCTGGGTAGAAGTTTATCTTTGTTGTTTAACTTTTGAGTAACATTTAAAGTGTAGAAAAAAACAGCTATAATGATTTACTGCGGACCATTAGAATCAGTATTTCTCTCAAGGTAAAAACAGAATAGGATCAATAGCTGCTAGCCATAAAGGTAAACACACAACAGGATCAATAGCTGCTAGCCATAAAGGTAAACACACAACAGGATCAATAGCTGCTAGCCATAAAGGTAAACACACAACAGGATCAATAGCTGCTAGCCATAAAGGTATTGTACTCATGGTGGTTAAATGCCTCAGACTGGTTAAATGCAGTAACATCGGCTACTATAGGTTTGAGGAACGGTGAACTCATCTGATGTCCTCCTGAAACAGTCACCACAACACCACATCTTTATAAACAGGAGTGCCCTACAGTTACAACACCACACAGGAACAGTATAAAGCATTCCCATATAATATCATTGGTCAACTGAGAATCTGAGCACAAGTAAATCCTATAAATAATCTCGCAGAGAGGAATCGTTCTTGTCATGGTGACCATATGGCCAATTAATTATGAGATGCAGAGCATGTCTTAATGAGATAAAACCTTGGCTTTTCCTTGGGATATTCAAAAGCTCTAATACTTCAGATGCAACATCTCAATAGTGTTCGTTTTACTATGTCACCTTCACTTGAACATGTTGATTCTAGTTTCCCTAGAGGATATCTAATAATTGTCTCAACTCTTCTCCTGTTATTGCGTGTGTGTGTGTGTGTTCTGTGACTATCCCTAACCTGAAATCGTTTAGAAAATATTACTCATCAAGATTTGCTACTCAACTTGTCAGTATGGTTCCAGGTCAGTATTGTTCCAGGTCTGATCCTGTAGACTGGACCTGTATGGGTGTTTTAGGGTCCCAGTCTATTCTCAACAATCCCAGACACTAAATAGGAATCCCCAAAATTCGATCCATTATTCATGTGTACTGAACTATTGGGAATTTTTGTATTTTGGCCTTTTATTCTTTCCATTTTATCACTTTTGAAACCATGCATTGATACAGAGGAAGAAGCTTCAATCTATTTTGCCATAGCTCAAAGAACTAGAGCCATGTCACTGCTTGCTGGCATATTTCCATTAGCATGCAGGGATCAAATCCACTTGAATGGGTGAGGGGTGTGCACCACTGAAGCGCTGTTGAATCATTTAAATTGGTTTGAAATGCAACAGGGAACTCACCAGTGATTCACCTCAAAGAAAACTTTGGTGAGTTGAACTACGATGACCTTGACTCATAGAGAGGTAACAGCATGTCCAGGTATGCAAAGCACAGCTCAATTTCAGCTTTGGAAATAAGAAACCCCGGCAAAAATATTCCAATGAAGTAGGTCTCTATAAACAACATCAAACATGATGTAATAAGTGGGTATGACCACAAAGCCACGCCAAGCACCAAGTGTCCCTGCACCCCTTGAAATTCCTGACATGTTGTTGACAAAAATCTAATTATAAAATAATTTTGGTAATACCTCACTTGAAGTGGTCTGAAAGAGGGCATTTATAGCAACCTGACATGATCCTCTTATGTTAATACAAAGCATCAACGTTTCTGGTTCCGATGAGCTTTCACAACGGTTGATGTGATGTTCTGGCATGTTAACAGTACATTACCTCTGTCAAAACAGTGAGGCGATGTGCCACCTCAAGACTGAACAGAATCCAAGTACCTTCGTCTGCATCCCTGCATCAGTCAACTCTGCTTCGGTCAATATATTGTCTTGAACAGTAACGTTCAGCAAAGACAACAAACTGATGAGAAAACATCCCATTGTTAGGTAGTGTGCCAGTGTCTATTAATATTAAGGAGAGTGCAGAGGTGTCACTCTGAGCACTCATTGAAACTGGTCAAAAGTCCCTCAACTTGATACATTTAAAAATAAATATATACAAGATTTACAAAGAATAAATGCAAAGATACTGACTTTGGCCATCAACATGTTGGTGCATGACACCGCTGGGGGGGGGGTAGTGTATGAACTAAACTCAGTAAAAAAAGAAATGTCCCTTTTTCAGGACCCTGTCTTTCAAAGATAATACGTAAAAATCCATATAACTTCACAGATCTTCATTGTAAATGGTTTAAACACTGTTTCCATGCTTGTTCAATGAACGATAAACAATTAATGAACATGCACCTGTGGAACGGTCTTAAGACACTAACAGCTTACAGACGGTAGGTAATTAAGGTCACAGTTATGAAAACTTAGTACACTAACGAGGCCTTTCTACTGACTCTGAAAAACACCAAAAGAAAGATGCCCAGGGTCCCTGCTCATCTGCGTGAACGTGCTTAAGGCATGCTGCAAGGAGGCATGAGGACTGCAGAAGTGGCCAGGGCAATAAATTGCAATGTTCGTACTGTAAGACAGCGCTACAGGGAGACAGGACGGACAGCTGATCGTCCTCGCAGCGGCAGACCACGTGTAACAACACCTGCACAGGATCGGTACATCCGAACATCACACCTGCGGGACAGGTACAGAATGGCAACAACAACTGCTCGAGTTACACCAGGAACGCACAATCCCTCCATCAGTCCTCAAACTGTCCGCAATAAGCTGAGAGAGGCTGGACTGAGGGTTTGTAGGCTTGTTGTAAGGCAGGTCCTCACCAGACATCACCGGCAACAATGTCGCCTATGGGCACAAACCCACCGTCTCTGGACCAGACAGGACTTGCAAAAAGTGCTCTTCACTGACGAGTCGCAGTTTTGTCTCATCAGGGGTGATGGTTGGATTCGCGTTTATCGTCGAAGGAATGAGTGTTACACCGAGGCCTGTACTCTGGAGCGGGATCGATTTGGAGGTGGAGGGTCCGTCATGGTCTGGGGCGGTGTGTCACAGCATCATCGGACTGAGCTTGTTGTCATTGCAGGCAATCTCAATGCTGTGCGTTACAGGGAAGACATCCTCCTCCCTCATGTGGTACCCTTCCTGCAGGCTCATCCTGACATGACCCTCCAGCATGACAATGCCACCAGCCATACTGCTCGTTCTGTGCGTGATTTCCTCCAAGACAGGAATGTCAGTGTTCTGCCATGGCCAGCGAAGAGCCCTGATCTCAATCCCATTGAGCACGTCTGTGACCTGTTGGATCGGAGGGTGAGGGCTAGGGTCATTCGCCCCAGAAATGTCGCAGGAACTTGCAGGTGCCTTGGTGGAAGAGTGGGGTAACATCTCACAGCAAGAACTGGCAAATCTGGTGCAGTCCATGAGGAGGAAATGCACTGCAGTACTTAATGCAGCTGGTGGTCACACCAGATACTGACTGTTACTTTTGATTTTGACCCCCCCTTTGTTCAGCGACACATTATTCCATTTCTGTTAGTCACATGTCTGTGGAACTTGTTCAGTTTATGTCTCAGTTGTTGAAACTTGTTATGTTCATACAAATATTACACGTTAAGTTTGCTGAAAATAAACGCAGTTGACAGTGAGAGGACATTTCTTTTTTTGCTGAGTTTATATGCCTCTAATGGACTGTGAGACTTTAGTATGCAGAGGCCCTGCCATGTCATTTCACGGTGCAGAGTGGACCAGCTTCAAAAAGTATAATGTGATTGCCATCCTCCCTGGACTGTCATTAAATCACCTTGGAAGTACACTACTGGTCAAAAGTTTTGAACACCCACTCATTCAAGGGTTTTTCTTAATTTTTGCTATTTTCTACATTGTAGAATAATAGTGAAGACATCAAAACTATGAAATAAAAACACTGATGGAATCATGTAGTAACCAAAAAAGTGTTAAACAAATCAATATATAGTTTATATTTGAGATTCTTCAAATAGCCACCCTTTGCCTTGATAACAGCTTTGCACACTCTTGACATTCTCTCAACCAGCTTCATGAGGTAGTCACCTGGAATGCATTTCAATTAACAGGTGTGCCTTTTTAAAAATTAATTTGTGGAATTTCTTTCCTTCTTAATGCGTTTGAGCCAATCAGTTCTGTTGTGACAAGGTACGGGGGGTATACAGAATATATCCCTATTTGGTAAAAGACCAAGTCCATATTATGGGATGAACAGCTCAAATAAGCAAAGAGAAATGACAGTCCATCATTACTTTAAGACACGAAGGTCAGTCAATGTGGAAAATTTCAAGGACTTTGAAAGTTTCTTCAAGCCCAGTCGCAAAAACCATCAACTGCTATGATGAAACTGGCTCTCATGAGGACCGCCATAGGAATGGAAGACCCAGAGTTACTTCTGCTGCAGAGGATACGTTCATTAAAGTTACCATCCTCAGAAATTGCAGCCAAATAAATGGTTCACAGAATTCAAATAACAGACACATCTCAATATCAACTGTTCAGAAGAGACTGTGTGATTCAGGCCTTCATGGGCGTTGACCAGAAGTTGACCATTTCTGTCTATTTTATAAAATATCTGTGAAATTATGTACTTGTCCTATAACACAAAATATGTTTAAGTCAAATTGCACGGTGTGAGAAAGTAGCCTTCCATTGGTTGAATCAACGTTGTTTCCACATAATTTCAATGATGACGTTTAACTAACGTGGATTAGACGTTGAACTGACGTCTGTGCCCAGGGGGCTATGTTTCAGACGTGTGCAGCATTACAAAATTAACACTGATATGATTTATCTTCTTTATAGAGTATCAGTTCTGTAAGCCAGTTACTTCTATCAAATAACACTGATGTCTTTCCTGGCATGTGCCAAGACGAGGGCCTAAATCCTCCATTGTCTGTATCTATCCATCACTATGGATATTAAAAAAGGTTCTGGGACACTTATCGTAGAAGGAAAAAGGTATTAACCCTGGTGTCCTGGCCATATTCCAAACCAGATTTACTGACCACATAGTCATTCCCTGTGATGACTACACACAGTACAGCCAACTCCCCCGTGGGCAGGTGAACAATACAATACAATAAATCAATTTCACGTTTAAATACAATACATTGACGTATGCAGCAAAGCAAAGCAAGGCATAGAATTAGCTATGACTTTACATGTAGTCAGATCAAAAAAAATCTGGTCAAGTTCACAATATTAAGACTTATCATTTCAAAATAGTTTGTCGTTTTGCTGTTATATTTATGAAAGACTGTTGGCAGCATTCCTTTGTTCTGTATAGAGAAAGTTAGCATATCATCAAAGGGATATCACCCACACTCACTTTATCTGAAAGTGAAAAATGCCTCCAATGATAACAATGGCAGTTTCTACTTCAAAGTAATCTCAAATCCTATTTTCTTTACTCTCATGTGCCGAGAACCAAGAGATACTTCTGTTCTAAACCGAACTGTATCACAGACTCAATATAAGTTACTACAGTAGATATGCTCTCTTTGTTTTGGGATATTAAGTCAAAGAACACATATGGCCATTTTGAAATCATTGATAATGACCAGTCATCAAAACAATTTAGTAGCACCAAATTGTATGGTACAGGAAGGACCAGGTATTTACTTGATTTAAATAAAATTAAGAAAATACATAATAAAATTGTAATTATACATGAATAACATGGATTATATATTTGTTTCTTTGGGATTGACCCAGCACTGTTTCGTTACAGGTAGTTACCAATTGTGTTGTAAAATGACCCAGAAACAACCCAGTGTTAACACATACTTTCCTAGTAAACACTTGGTAAATACCAATTTAAGCGGAACCATTAAGAATAAAGTGCTACCCACAATTCTTATAGATAATTCCCATATTCCCATATTTTTGGTCAGCAATCACTTGTGTTTGATGATTGTGTCTGTTGAAAAAAATAACCATTCCAAATGTAAAAATGTATGATTTAAACATTTATGATTTAATGTGCTTATCTTCACGTTTGTTGAATAGCCCCTTTGGGAGCAGCAATTACATAAATCCCTTGCTTTTGTGTGTATTTGGGGTGGTAATTTGTCCACAATGTAATTTTGTAATTCATCCACCCACAGCAAATCGATGTATAAAAGTAAGCCACATGATTCAGTGTCTTGACTGGTGGCTCCTATCGGGTTTAGTGGTTGTACATGGGCTGTGACTGTATGAAGCACCAGTGTCACCATGTGGTCATGTGTAATGAAATAGCTATTCAAAACTGTATTTCAAGGAATGGCTACAATATTATACTGTATTTGACTTGAAATGCACATTTAGGTTATTGATGGGATTTAGAAAATACAGTTCTTCAGCTTGTCCATTTAGCCCGTTTGCGAGTAGCAATAATCAATATTAGGAGCATTTCTCAGGGGACGACTTTTGAGTGATAGAGGGGAACTACAATACGTACTGAGTTGATTGATATAAGTTGCTATGGAAAACTATGATTTATATAGGAAATAATGTTCAGTGATTAAATATGTGTGATTTAATTCAAGTCACATGTAGAATGATTTCAAAAGCTAAATAAGACCAATTTCCTCCATTTTAATTATTCCAATCAAATCCCAACTCCAGTGTAATGATTACTGGAGCCAGTTTATCACTGAAATTAGAAAAAACTGTGCCGTTGAAAATTAACTTTTTGACAGAATAGGGCTTTGAAGTATGTCAAGCTGAAACAGTTTATCAACTATGAACTCGGAAAAAGCACACAACCCAGAAAGTGTATGATGCAAATAATTAATTGGCTTGCAATCATATTTGGCTTTTTGAATTGAACATACTCAATTAGGTTAGGAGTACACAACATGAATAAAGTGAATTCCATTCCCGCCAAAACTAGACATGTGATTGTGATTTATTAACAATATCCTTGTGGAGATACTTGATTAACAACTCCTATTGAATAGTGGGGAATCTGATGGCAAGTTGTCAGTGGGCAAACAGCCATAGGTGCTCCATATACATGAATTGATTTGTGGAGTTGAAAATGAAAGTGGGCAAAGAGGTAGTGAAAAGTGCTGATGTGATTCAGATCGGCCTATAGCCACTCTAATCGCTTACATATTTTACATTGCGACTGCATTCAGACACCTTGGGTGAGTGTACGCTGGAACCCAACAGTAAACAGCTCAGGGACCACACAGTGAGAAGTGATTTTTGCTCCTTTTTATTAGCACAAAAGCAGGCGGAGACATGCGGCGGCGAGAAGGGTAACGTGATTTATTGGAGACAGTGACTAGAATCGCCGCGCCTGCCGCTGTGGGCTAAGTGGAGGTCCAGCACTTTGGGGTTATCCATCCGTAGGGACAGCCAATACCTCAACATTGCACCAGCTAATTGAAAGTGCAGCTTTTAAAACAGAGATGTAATAAACCAAACATCAAAGCTGGTCAATTTTTACCAAAGCGCCCAAAGTGAGACAGAGACAAGTTCATTCTAAGGATTCCAACATTAAGACTAGATATCTCTCATTTTTCACTGGGGGGGGGGTTGTCATCAAGGTTTACTAAGCTGAATGTGCCTTCTAATGCAACATACATTTTTGGACTTGTAAATTAATGATATATACCTGATTCTCGATGAAAATAAATTATAAATGCCTCATGATATTAGTTTAACTGTCATAACCTATCAAAACCCAAAAGCTTGTTTTAACACTGTATAACCAGGCCCATCCCATAGCTTTTTACCAAAACAGAGGCGGGGTGTTGCTATGTTATTGTTTCAATAAAGGATTCTAGCTTTAAATAAAGTTATATTTCATGACTCATGCAAAAAGATCAATCACTTTTCATTGTCTTGTCTCTCTTTGGAATTGAAGTGCTTCGGTTGTTTACTTTCTCTTTGTTGGGGTAGGGGACTTCATGCTACGAGCTGGGGTGGGAGATTTCAGTCCCTTAGGAGAGGTGGGGGACTTGGCACCGGCTGGAGAAGAGACATGGGAAGGAGCTGGGGAAGGGGCAGGGGTGACAACCTTGGGACCTGGGATCTCAATAGGACGTTTAGGTGGGATGATGGACTTGGGCGTTAGCGTTGGTTTGGCCTGTGGAATCGTGTCTCCATGCTTGTAGGCGCTCACAATGATATCCACGGACTCTCCTCCATATTTGTTCTGCACCGTCATAGTATACCTGCCACAGTCTTCCAGGGACACACGCTTGATGGTGAGACTGGCGAACTTCCCGGACTCGAGGGACACCAAGTACTGGTCATCGGTATACACCTCTGCACCATTTTTTAACCAGGTGACTTGAGGTTTGGGGTCACCGCACACTGTGCAGGTCAAACTCAGTGTCTACCAAGCAGGGCAAAGGAATTGAAACACCGTTGGTTACCAACACAGATATAACAGAAGAAGATGGAATGTTGGAGTGCTGTTGTTTGATTTAATCAGAGTTTACTATGCTTATTGTGTCTTGTTAAATCCCTAGTCTCTCCCCTCTTGCAGCCCCAAGGTAAAATAACCAATCACACTACAAACAAGCGTGTGTAGTCACTTTGGAGAGAGGTGCAGTTACAGTGACCTTTACAAGTAGCTCTATTCTGCCATTATGCAAACCATATACCTCTATGACATGTCTACACAATATTCCTATCATATACATCACGCTGCATGTGTTTCATAAGGACCCCAGTTTATGTTTTTCCCGCAATATATCATATGCTGTATGAAATCTGACATGAGGTGCTGTGAAATGCAATATAACAATCTTCCACCTAAGGGTGATTTTCCAGTGCTGTGCAGTGCTGTAAAGTACTTAAGTAAAAATACTTTAGAGTACCTCTTAAGTAGTTGTATTGGGTATCTGTACTTTACTATTTCAATTTTCGACAACTTTTACTACATTCTTAAGGAAAATGATATACTTTTTACTCCATACATTTTCCCTGACACCCAAAAGTACTCTACATTTTGAATGCTTAGCAGAACAGGAAAATGGTCCAATTCACGCACTTATCAAGAGAACTTCCCTGGTCATCTCTACTGCCTCTGATCTGGAGGACTCACTAAACACATGCCCCTGGCTATCCATAAATAATAAATAGACAAGAAAATGGTGCCATCTGGTTTGCTTAATATAAACAATTTGAAGTTATTTAAACTTTTGATACTTAAGTATATTTTAGTAATTACATTTAAAACCAAAACTGTTTTACTTTTTCTCAAGTAGTATTTTGCTTGAGTAGTTTTCAATTACTTTGACTCAAGTATGACAATTGGGTACTTTTCCCACCACTGGTGCTGTGTATAATGCAACAGTAGGTTACAGTGGACATCAGCTGCGTCCATCTGGTTATGATAGTTGACACTGACCTTCGCAATGTGTTAAACCATGTCTGGTTACCTGTTCTAATGTTAAATATATTCCCATCATTGTATTAAATTGCAAAATAAAAGGTAAATTACCTTCTTCTCCATGATGGTAACAACATCAGGGAGACCGCCCAGCACTTTGCCACGGTCTAAAAATGAAGATATTATATAATCACAATATTGTCCGAATCAGAAAATTCCCACAGAGCCACAATCTAGCATTATGACAAGAGAATGTACTCACTGGCTTCAGCATATGCTTCCACCCTGGAAAACAAGAGAAAAATGCCAGTGAGTTCATTAGCACAGTGAGGCTTGGTATATTTCACCCCAAGACTGTGACTCCATACACATGCTCTGCATTACCACAATACATTAACACTATGTAGGAGTTCAAGCTGTGTTTTAGCTGTATAGAACATTAAATGTATATAGTATTATTGACCTGCATACATGTGCATGAAATAACACAGAAATGAATACACTGAACAGAATTATGACGTGATTATCTTACTTGAGAGTTGTGAATTCCGCAAAGGCTTTATCGTAGGCTGTGAAAAAGAAAGAAAATATTGGCTTTTCATGCATGTAATAATTAAACCGCTCTAATTACATGATTTATTATTTATTATAGTTAATTATGCACGATGCAATGCGGAGTGCCTGGACACAGCCTTTAGCTGTGCAATACCATGCAGCCATATTCATTGACCTGGCCAAGGCTTTCGACTCGGTCAATCATCGCATTCTTATCGGCAGACTCAACATGTCATGTTTTGTCTTTGATCATGTCTTGTCCCTGTGCTTCCCTCTGCTGGTCTTATTAGGTTCTTTCCCTCTTTCTCTCTCTCTCTCTCCTCCTCCCTCTCTCCCTCTCCCGCTCTCTCTCTCTATCGTTCCGTTCCTGCTCCCAGCTGTTTCTCATTCTCCTAACGACCTCATTTACTCTTTCACACCTGTCCCCTATTTTGCCCTCTGATTAGAGTCCCTATTTCTCCCTCTGTTTTCCGCTTCTGTCCTTGTCGGATTCTTGTTTGATGTTTGCTGTTCCTGTGTCCTTGTTCCGCCCTGTCGTGTTCTTTGCCTTCTTCAGATGCTGCGTGTGAGCAGGTGTCTATGTCAGCTACGGCCAGTGCCTTCCTGAAGCGACCTGCAGTCTGTGGTCGCGTCTCCAGTCGTTCCTCTCTATTGACGAGAGGATTTCAGTTTCCTGTTTTGGATTGACCATTGATAATATCCAGGAGAATCATTATTTGTTTAATACTGGAATAAAGACTCTGTTACTATTACGTCGCTTTTGGGTCCTCATTCACCAGCATAACAGAAGAATCCGACCAAGATGGACCCAGCGACTATGGATTCTCTCAACACTGCCGTCGAGTTCCAGGGAGCAATGCTCGGCAGACACGAGCAGGAATTGTTTGCTGCTCGTCATGCCGTTGAGACCCTGGCCGCTCAGGTCTCCGATCTCTCTGGACAGTTTCAGAGTCTTCGTCTCGTGCCACCAGCTACTTCCTGGTCTTCCGAGTCTCCGGAACCTAGGGTTAATAACCCACCATGTTACTCTGGGCAGCCCACTGAGTGTCGCTCTTTTCTCACCCAGTGTGATATTGTGTTCTCTCTCCAGCCCAACACGTACTCTAGTGAGAGAGCTCGGATCGCTTACGTCATATCACTCCTTACTGGTCGGGCTCGGGAGTGGGGCACAGCTATCTGGGAGGCAAGGGCTGAGTGTTCTAACGATTATCAGAACTTTAAAGAGGAGATGATACGGGTTTTTGATCGTTCAGTTTTTGGGAAGGAGGCTTCCAGGGCCCTGGCTTCCCTATGTCAAGGTGATCGATCCATAACGGATTACTCTATAGAGTTTCGCACTCTTGCTGCATCCAGTGACTGGAACGAGCCGGCGTTGCTCGCTCGTTTTCTGGAGGGACTCCACGCTGAGGTTAAGGATGAGATTCTCTCCCGGGAGGTTCCTTCCAGCGTGGACTCTTTGATTGCACTCGCCATCCGCATAGAACGACGGGTAGATCTTCGTCACCGAGCTCGTGGAAGAGAGCTCACGTTAACGGTGTTTCCCCTCTCCGCATCTCAACCATCTCCTCCCACCGGCTCAGAGACTGAGCCCATGCAGCTGGGAGGTATTCGCATCTCGACAAAGGAGAGGGAACGGAGAATCACCAACCGCCTTTGCCTCTATTGCGGTTCTGCTGGACATTTTGTCATGTCATGTCCAGTAAAAGCCAGAGCTCATCAGTAAGCGGAGGGCTACTGGTGAGCGCTACTACTCAGGTCTCTCCATCAAGATCCTGTACTACCTTGTCGGTCCATCTACGCTGGACCGGTTCGGCTGCTTCCTGCAGTGCCTTGATAGACTCTGGGGCTGAGGGTTGTTTTATGGACGAAGCATGGGCTCGGAAACATGACATTCCTCTCAGACAGTTAGGGAAGCCCACGCCCATGTTCGCCTTAGATGGTAGTCTTCTCCCCAGTATCAGATGTGAGACACTACCTTTAACCCTCACAGTATCTGGTAACCACAGTGAGACCATTTCCTTTTTGATTTTTCGTTCACCTTTTACACCTGTTGTTTTGGGTCATCCCTGGCTAGTATGTCATAATCCTTCTATTAATTGGTCTAGTAATTCTATCCTATCCTGGAACGTTTCTTGTCATGTGAAGTGTTTAATGTCTGCTATCCCTCCTGTGTCTTCTGTCCCCTCTACTCAGGAGGAACCTGGTGATTTGACAGGAGTGCCGGAGGAATATCATGATCTGCGCACGGTCTTCAGTCGGTCCAGAGCCAGCTCCCTTCCTCCTCACCGGTCGTATGATTGTTGTATTGATCTCCTTCCGGGGACCACTCCCCCTCGGGGTAGACTATACTCTCTGTCGGCTCCCGAACGTAAGGCTCTCGAGGATTATCTGTCTGTTTCTCTCGACGCCGGTACCGTGGTGCCTTCTTCCTCTCCCGCCGGAGCGGGATTTTTCTTTGTTAAGAAGAAGGACGGTACTCTGCGCCCCTGCGTGGATTATCGAGGGCTGAATGACATAACGGTTAAGAATCGTTATCCGCTTCCCCTTATGTCGTCAGCCTTCGAGATTTTGCAGGGAGCCAGGTGCTTTACTAAGTTGGACCTTCGTAACGCTTACCATCTCGTACGCATCAGAGAGGGGGACGAGTGGAAAACGGCGTTTAACACTCCGTTAGGGCATTTTGAATACCGGGTTCTGCCGTTCGGTCTCGCTAATGCTCCAGCTGTCTTTCAGGCATTAGTTAATGATGTACTGAGAGACATGCTGAACATTTTTGTTTTCGTTTACCTTGACGATATCCTGATTTTTTTCACCGTCACTCGAGATTCATGTTCAGCACGTTCGACGTGTACTCCAGCGCCTTTTAGAGAATTGTCTCTACGTGAAGGCTGAGAAGTGCGCCTTTCATGTCTCCTCTGTCACATTTCTCGGTTCTGTTATTTCCGCTGAAGGCATTCAGATGGATCCCGCTAAGGTCCAGGCTGTCAGCGATTGGCCCGTCCCTAAGTCACGTGTCGAGTTGCAGCGCTTTCTCGGTTTCGCTAATTTCTATCGGCGTTTCATTCGTAATTTCGGTCAAGTGGCTGCCCCTCTCACAGCTCTGACTTCTGTCAAGACTTGCTTTAAGTGGTCCGGTTCCGCCCAGGGAGCTTTTGATCTCCTCAAGAAGCGTTTTACATCCGCCCCTATCCTTGTTACTCCTGACGTCACTAAACAATTCATTGTCGAGGTTGACGCTTCAGAGGTGGGCGTGGGAGCCATTCTGTCTCAGCGCTTCCACTCTGACGATAAGGTCCATCCTTGCGCTTACTTTTCTCATCGCCTGTCGCCATCGGAGCGCAACTATGATGTGGGTAACCGCGAACTGCTCGCCATCCGCTTAGCCATAGGCGAATGGCGACAGTGGTTGGAGGGGGCGACCGTCCCTTTTGTCGTTTGGACTGACCATAAGAACCTTGAGTACATCCGTTCGGCCAAACGACTTAATGCACGTCAAGCTCGTTGGGCGTTGTTTTTCGCTCGTTTCGAGTTCGTGATTTCCTATCGCCCGGGAAATAAGAACACCAAGCCTGATGCCTTATCCCGTCTCTTTAGTTCTTCTGTGGCTTCTACCGACCCCGAGGGGATTCTCCCTGAAGGGCGTGTTGTCGGGTTGACTGTCTGGGGAATTGAGAGACAGGTAAAGCAAGCACTCACTCACACTGCGTCGCCGCGCGCTTGTCCTAGTAACCTTCTGTTCGTTCCTGTCTCTACTCGTCTGGCTGTTCTTCAGTGGGCTCACTCTGCCAAGTTAGCTGGCCACCCCGGCGTTCGGGGTACGCTTGCTTCTATTCGCCAGCGGTTTTGGTGGCCTACTCAGGAGCGGGACACGCGTCGTTTCGTGGCTGCTTGTTCGGACTGCGCGCAGACTAAGTCAGGTAACTCTCCTCCTGCCGGTCGTCTCAGACCGCTTCCCATTCCTTCTCGACCATGGTCTCACATCGCCTTAGACTTTATTACCGGTCTGCCTTCGTCTGCGGGGAAGACTGTGATTCTTACGGTTATCGATAGGTTCTCTAAGGCGGCACATTTCATTCCCCTCGCTAAGCTTCCTTCCGCTAAGGAGACGGCACAAATCATCATTGAGAATGTGTTCAGAATTCATGGCCTCCCGTTAGACGCCGTTTCAGACAGAGGTCCGCAATTCACGTCACAGTTTTGGAGGGAGTTCTGTCGTTTGATTGGTGCTTCCGTCAGTCTCTCTTCCGGGTTTCATCCCCAGTCTAACGGTCAAGCAGAAAGGGCCAATCAGTCGATTGGTCGCATATTACGCAGCCTTTCGTTTCGAAACCCTGCGTCTTGGGCAGAACAGCTCCCCTGGGCTGAGTACGCTCACAACTCGCTTCCTTCGTCTGCTACCGGTCTATCTCCGTTTCAGAGTAGTCTTGGGTACCAGCCTCCTCTGTTCTCGTCCCAGCTCGCCGAGTCCAGCGTTCCCTCCGCTCAGGCTTTTGTCCAACGTTGTGAGCGCACCTGGAGGAGAGTCAGGTCTGCACTTTGCCGTTACAGGGCGCAGACTGTGAGAGCCGCCAATAAACGTAGGATTAAGAGTCCTAGGTATTGTCGCGGTCAGAGAGTGTGGCTTTCCACTCGTAACCTTCCCCTTACGACAGCTTCTCGCAAGTTGACTCCGCGGTTCATTGGTCCGTTCCGTGTCTCTCAGGTCGTCAATCCTGTCGCTGTGCGACTGCTTCTTCCGCAACATCTTCGTCGCGTCCACCCTGTCTTCCATGTCTCTTGTGTCAAGCCTTTTCTTCGCGCCCCCGTTCGTCTTCCCCCCCCCCCCCCCCGTCCTTGTCGAGGGCGCTCCTATTTACAAGGTACGGAAGATCATGGACATGCGTTCTCGGGGACGTGGTCACCAGTACTTAGTGGATTGGGAGGGTTACAGTCCTGAGGAGAGGAGTTGGGTTCCATCTCGGGACGTGCTGGACCGTTCGTTGATTGATGATTTCCTTCGTTGCCGCCAGGGTTCCTCCTCGAGTGCGCCAGGAGGCGCTCGGTGAGTGGGGGGGTACTGTCATGTTTTGTCTTTGATCATGTCTTGTCCCTGTGCTTCCCTCTGCTGGTCTTATTAGGTTCTTTCCCTCTTTCTCTCTCTCTCTCTCCTCCTCCCTCTCTCCCTCTCCCGCTCTCTCTCTCTATCGTTCCGTTCCTGCTCCCAGCTGTTTCTCATTCTCCTAACGACCTCATTTACTCTTTCACACCTGTCCCCTATTTTGCCCTCTGATTAGAGTCCCTATTTCTCCCTCTGTTTTCCGCTTCTGTCCTTGTCGGATTCTTGTTTGATGTTTGCTGTTCCTGTGTCCTTGTTCCACCCTGTCGTGTTCTTTGCCTTCTTCAGATGCTGCGTGTGAGCAGGTGTCTATGTCAGCTACGGCCAGTGCCTTCCTGAAGCGACCTGCAGTCTGTGGTCGCGTCTCCAGTCGTTCCTCTCTATTGACGAGAGGATTTCAGTTTCCTGTTTTGGATTGACCATTGATAATATCCAGGAGAATCATTATTTGTTTAATACTGGAATAAAGACTCTGTTACTATTACGTCGCTTTTGGGTCCTCATTCACCAGCATAACACAACAGCCTTGGTTTCTCAAATGACTGCCTCGCCTGGTTCACCAACTACTTCTCAGACAGAGTTCAGTGTGTCAAATCGGAGGGCCTGTTGTGCGGACCTCTGGCAGTCTCTATGGAGGTGCCACAGGGTTCAATTCTCGGGCCGACTCTTTTCTCTGTATACATCAATGATGTCGCTCTTGCTGCTGGTGACTCTCTGATCCACCTCTACGCAGACGACACTATTCTGTATACTTCTGGCTAACTATGTGTGTGTTAACTAACCTCCAGACGAGCTTCAATGCCATACAACTCTCCTTCCGTCGCCTACAACTGCTATTAAATACAAGTAAAACTAAGTGCATGCTCTTCAACCGATCGCTGCCCGCACCTGCCCGCCCGTCCAGCATCACTACTCTGGACGGTTCTGACTTAGAATAAGTGGGCAACTACAAATACCTAGGTGTCTGGTTAGACTGTAAACTCTCCTTCCAGACTCACATTAGAATTGGCTTCCTATTTCGCAACAAAGGATCCTTCACTCATGCTGCCAAACATCCCCTCGTAAAACTGATTATCCTACCGATCCATGACTTCGGCGATGTCATTTACAAAATAGCCTCCAACACTACTCAGCAAATTGGATGCAGTCTATCACAGTGCCATCCGTTTTGTCACCAAAGACCCACCCGACCTGTATGCTCTCATTGGCTGGTCCTCGCTTCATATTCCTTGCCAAACCCACTGGCTCCAGGTCATTTCTAAGTCTTTGCTAGGTAAAACCCGCTCCTTATCTCAGCTCACTGGTCACCATAGCAGCAACCACCCGTAGCACGCGCTCCAGCAGGTATATTTCATTGGTCACCCCCAAAGTCAATTCCTCCTTTGGCCGCCTTTCCTTCCAGTTCCCTGCTGCCAATGACTGGAACGAATTGCAAAAATCACTGAAGCTGGAGACTCATATCTCCCTTACTAACTTTAAGCATCAGCTGTCAGAGCAGCTTACAGATCATTGCACCTGTACATAGCCCATCTGTAAATAGCCCACCAAACTACCTCATCCTCATATTGTTATTTATTTTTTGCTCCTTTGCACCCCAGTATCTCTACTTGCACATCATCTGCACATCTATCACTCCAGTGTTAATGCTAAATTGTAATTATTTCGCCACTATGGCCTATTTATTGCCTTACCTCCCTAATCTTACCTCATTTGCACACACTGTATGTAGACTTTTCTATTGTGTTATTGACTGTACGTTTGTTTATTCCATGTGTAACTCTGTTTTGTTGTTTGTGTCGCACTGCTTTGCTTTATCTTGGCCAGGTCGCAGTTGTAAATGAGAACTTGTTCTCAACTGGCCTACCTGGTTAAATAAAGGTTAAATAAATAAATAAATATATATTGGCAATATATCACAAACCCCTGAGGTGCCTTATTGTTATTGTAAACTGGTTACCAATGTAATTAGAGCAGTTAAAATACACTTTTTGTCATACCTGTGGTATACGGTCTGATATACCACGGCTGTCAGCCAATCAGCATTCAGGGCTCAAACCACCTGGTTTATAATTAATGTTACACCATACAAAACCAATGTTGAAGTGTAGATGGAGTAACCTACTTTCTTTCTATTGCCGTTCTTACTGGTACTTGTCTTGGAGACATAACAGCAGAAACATATCGTACCTCATTATTGTAATGTTGTTCTGTTTTGCCTGAAATAGCTCATCCTCGCTCACTCATTACTGTTTCCAGCCCACACATCGCATGACCTGTCAGGGACCAGCCCTTGATTATGTTTGTCATCAAACAGTCTGTTGACTAACTGAAGTCTGAGCCAGGATTGCACCTTTGATATTGTTGTTCCTGTTATTTCATCCACCGGATTAGCCTAAATATGCTGCTTGCTTCTGTGTACCCAGCTGCAGAGATGCCCTTTTCTTTGTATTATAAATGTAGAAGTCAGTGTGAAACTGGACACTGTGTGGGTTATTCTAAGACTGTGGCAGGAAAACAGTAGAGTGGCCAATAGTTGGAGGTGGTATGATAAAAACTACAACAGTTTTTAGTAGTTGGTCATTTTGATAAAGATGCGCAGTGTTCTCATTACTGTGGTCCAGCTGAAGACTCCACCTCATTCATATACTGCCAGAAAAAATGGTAATGATATACAACCTCCGTTATTTTCAACATTTAGATGTTAGGTACACACACTAATGAAGACTGGTCTGGGAATCCAATGCATACGAATGAATGTGAATATCTAAAATGATGAACTCAATTGATCAGGTGTATAATTTACAGGTTACCATTATCCTGGTATTGTTCTTGAGGTTCATACATGCTGAATGTGCTAATATCACTACGTTCATGTGTTATGCTATTTGCAAGACTGAAGGAGAAGTAGGTTGTTAAAGTACAAGTACGACGGCATATATACTGTCTATATCATCTGGCTTACCGTGTCCAGAGAGGTCGATGGTGCGAGTATAGGTCTTATCCGTATCTATTATCTGGATGTGGTAAAGACCCTTATCCCTGTCTGTGGGTTCAATGATCTCCATAGTTGCCATGGCTGGGGTACCTCCAATACGCACCTTCTCAGAGTGAGAGAGTTTCCTTTCCCTGGAATGGTAAAGGGGAGGAACAGATGGAGCATAATAATTATTGTTTTGGGATTGAAAAAACACTGCTATTGAAGGTATCCATTGTGTTGGATTGAGTAGGCCCCTAAAGAGCAGTCAATGAAAAATTGTATAAACTCTAATTCACAGGTAGCTCAATGAGGACCTAATTAGGATCATACAAACATAACATGAAATTGTGATTGATTCTAATGAAAACGGTAGAATTTCCTAATTTCTCTCATAATAAGTGTCATTTTCTAGTAGGTTATCAAATAATGACCAGCTGCAGTTGCCTTTCTGGACCATTTGAGCATCATCATTATGTTATTTATGTGCCATGGCCCTCTTGGCAGGCAGGGAGGACCTGAAATTTGCCAAGCTCAAATTTGTGAGGAATCATGGGAAATGGTGAGCTTTGTTCAGTCATTGCGTGTGAAATTGTTGCCGTGCTGTGAAACATGCTCCCCTTGTCTATACCATGCACGCCAGAAGAAAGAAAAACCCGAAGCAGCTACTTCAAAATGTTCATACAGGGATTAGAAGACCCACGCATGGTTAGCTGAAACTGGTTTGCCTTACACAAGCTGCTGTAACCGATGACTTCCCACAAGTGTTTTTCTTATTATCCTGTAGCTATTCTGTTAGGTAGGCCTACTAAATATTTCCTTAGGACAGAGCATTAGTGACAGTTGATATTTGTTTTGTATTGTTTGTGTGTGAATAAAGGCTCTGCTCTCACTGTTGTTTTACATTTTTACTAAAGAGTCACAATTTTAGACAAAATCTAAAATCATGTTTACATGCCTAGCTCATGTTACACCTTGGGATAAAACCTTGTGTGGATTATATTTACATGAACATTTCCATAATTTCAAATTCTCTGCATAATTTAATAAAATAAATAAATAAATACATAGCATATGCTTACACGTGCAGCCAGTGGATTTTCATCTCCTCTGTGTAGTATTTCATGTGGCATTGGAGCTGAATGCCTGTTGCTGTGCAGTGAATTGCCAACTCAGTTGCAGAGGATCCTGGTGAGCGAAAAGGAAAACCCAAGCGTCCTTTAGTGTACATATGCTGACATATATGTTCTATACGTCTCTTAAATTAATAATATATCTTCTTAGATAGACACAACTTGGTGACTTGCTGTGGTTTACTAATTGGTTGGCCAGTGAAGGGAATTGGAAATCAGCACAACAAATGCTGTAATGGGGATATGATTTCAGGCTAGGACGACAGGTACAGATGTGTTACTTCAGCCCAGTTCATGAGGGTAGAGTAACAAGATCCTTGATATGCCCACTGGCTGTGTAATCCACCTCATTAGTTTTGCTGCACTGAGAAAAACCACAGAACTGTGTGAGGAACACATTATCTGTAATCTAACTATCAAGTCCAACTGATTTATTGCCCTGGTTGAATAATGAGTAGAATAAACTGAAATAAGTTTTTAAAAGTATGTTAAAGCATGCTAAGATATGCTAAGTATACTAAAGAAGGGAAGTGGCAATCAAGCAAGCTAAACTTGAAGATATTAGTACCTACCAGCAAGTTTAGAAAGCTTGTTGATAATTTCATCAAAAGCTGTAAGAGAGATGTTGATAGAACAAAATTACATTCAAAGTATGTTCACAGTAAGACAATATATTTCACACACAACATGGTATAATTTTGATAATAATATTTACCATGGCCAGATATTTCAATTTGGGACTGATCCTTTCCTCTGTCGTCACTGATGGTAGCTTTGTAAATGCCAGTGGAAGCCTTGGAGAACTAGGTCGGATAAAAAACACAATTTCAGGAATCAAATTAGAATAGATATGTCTCAAATTAGTAGATATGTCTCAGTAGATAGGCCTCAAATTAGAATGCAGTAGATAGGCCTCAAATTCGAATGCAGTAGATAGGCCTCAAATTAGAATGCAGTAGATAGGCCTCAAATTCGAATGCAGTAGATAGGCCTCAAATTAGAATGCAGTAGATAGGCCTCAAATTAGAATGCAGTAGATAGGCCTCAAATTAGAATCCAGTAGATAGGCCTCAAATTAGAATGCAGTAGATAGGCCTCAAATTAGAATGCAGTAGATAGGCCTCAAATTCGAATGCAGTAGATAGGCCTCAAATTCGAATGCAGTAGATAGGCCTACCCTCTGTAACAGTAGCACTGACCACGTAAGCTTCATTAACTTCCTTACATTGAGATTGGAATTCTTTTGCTTTAGTCAATTTCGGTTCATACAGTGTCTCTAACCACATTTCCATCCACAATGTTTACATGAGTAAAGTCAGACTGTATTTTTAAAAAACAGCTGTGATGGAAACAGGAAGTTCCAGTACAATTTTATAAATGCTGACAGATCATTTGTTAGTTCAACATTGGTGCTTTCTTTTTCTGCTGGTAAAATGTACCACGCACAAAATGGCAGTGGAAGGCCTTTATGCGCAAATATTGATATAATAACCATCATATCGAAGTATCATCACGTGATGATATGGTATATAGTCACCACTTCTCTCACTACGACTTGGGAAACCATACAGTTTATAAGGCTCCAGATGAAATCAGTTATGATGAACTTCACAGGGTGGTGAAAGTGCACAGTGATGAGCTTGATGCTGCTTTCAATAAATACCAAGGGTCTTATTCTGATGAGATGGTATTGATGCTTGACTGCCATTTGATAAATACAAATATTCTCGTTCTTATCCATAATAATCTCCTCATGTAGACTAGCCTACCCGCACTGTATCTACAAGCTGTTGGCTAGTGTGCACATGCCAAGACCAGAGTAGACACATTTGCTATTTAATGCAACAGTTTTTGTGACAAAACTATCGCTAGAGTTGTAAATACAATGGAAACACATTGAACTTTACATTTTTATTTGGTACATGACAATTGAAGCTGACTTTTATCTGCAACGAGTCAGTTTGGTGGAAACATACCACAGGTGAAAAATATTTTTTTCTTTATGCAGATTTTTGAATATATTCGCATGAAAATCTATTGCCAATTGGATGCAAACCTAGCTATTGTCTCAATTTCATTTAATTTTTCTCACCACTTCTGGCATTTACATGTGGCCAATGTCAAACAGGCTGTATATCAAGCACAGGATCAGAGTAACCTCTTCCATCTCATAGCTTTGTGAGGACAGAGTACGATTGCAGGGTGTGAATATTTATAATGACATAATTGGAAGTGACTGCTTTCTATGACAGTGGCGCTTTACTGAGGATCGAGCTGCTTATCTTCTTCCCCTCAGGGTTATTCCTCTTGTTTCCTATAAATGACTGGTGCCCCTAGGACCTCAAGTCAAAATTCACCTTGACTGCACCTCTTACTTCCCTTACATTACATTACATCACAGTACATTACATCACAGTATATTACATCACAGTACATTACATCACAAATGTTTTGGTGGCTGTTTGTCTCTTGTCTTATTGTGTGAAACAGTGGAGGCTGCTGAGGGGAAAATGGCTCATAATAATGGCTTGAACGGAGCGAATGGAATGGCATCAAACCATGTGTTTGATTTATTTGATACCATTCCACTCATTCCGCCCCAGCCATTACCATGAGCATGTCCTCCCCAACTAAGGTGCCACCAACATCCTGTGGTATAAAGCGTAGGAACTGACAGCATGACTGTGGAGGCGGATAATACCCTCCTTCAACACAGACAAGGGTAATACAGAATATTAGTATGACTAACTTTGGCTTGGCCTGATTGTGTCTAGATGATATGGAAAGTCACAGGACTGCTCAGAATTGTACTCAACAACAATTCTGTTCTCAATGACTGCCTTCAGATTTCCAGCAATGAAGTCATAGGATGAATGTGCCTAACCCGGGTTTACCAGACTGCAAGGTCCTTTTACTGTAGACTATTATCAAAACTACTGGGTTTCCAAGAAATGTAATTGTGCTTCTGCCTATTGTCCACATACAGTAACACCTGCTATTATATGTACAGGTAACTGCCAAAATAATGGAAGCACTTGAGTAAATGAGTAATGCAAAGTATGTTGAAAGCAGGTGCTTCCACACAGGTGTGGTTCCTGAGGTAGTTAAGCAATTAAAACATCCCATCATGCTTAAAAGCTCTGCATGGTCAATCTGATGTCTGCAGTGGCTGTACAGAATGGCGACACATCCCACCAATAGAGTTCCAGACACTTGTAGAATATATGCCAAGGCGCATTGAAGCTGTTCTGGCGGCTCTGGTGGCTCGTGAGAGCCCAACACCCTATTAATACACTTTATGTTGATGTTTCCTTTATTTTAGCAGTTACCTGTCATTTGTTCAATCTTTATACAACAGGTGAGTCTAATCCTGAATGCTGATTGGATAAAAGTGCATTCCAGCAGGTGTTATTTCAATAATTTACCACCGGCTAAATCTATGACGTTAAAATGCCAAAACTCAGTACTTTGTTAAAGCACCTTTGGCAGCGATTACAGCATCGAGTCTTCTTGGGTATGATGCTACAAACTTCGCACACCTGTATTTGGAGAGTTTCTCTCATTCTTCTCTGCAGATCCACTCAAACTCTGTCAGGTTGGATGGGGAGCGTCACTGACCAGCTATTTTCAGGTCTTTCCAGAGATGTTAGATCGGGTTCAAGTCCGGGCACTGGCTGGGCCACTCAAGGACATTCAGAGACTTGTACTAAAGCCGTTCCTGCGTTGTCTTGGCTGTGCTTAGGGTCGTCGTCCTGTTGGAAGGTGGTCCTGTTGGTCTGATGTCCTGAGCGCTCTGGTACAGGTTTTCATCTAGGATCTCTCTTGGTTTCATCAGACCAGAGAATCTTGTTTCTAATGGTCTGAGAGTCTTTAGGTGCCTTTTGGCAAACTCCAAGCGGGCTGTCATGTGCCTTTTACTGAGGAGTGGCTTCCGTCTGGCCACTCTACCATAAAGGCCTAATTTTTGGAGTGCTGCAGAGATGGTTGTCCTTCTGGAAGGTTCTCCTATCTCCACGGAGGAACTCTACAGCTCTGTCAGAGTGACCATCTGGTTCTTGGTCACCTCCCTGACCAAGGCCCTTCTCCCCCGATTGCTCAGTTTGGCAGGGTGGCCAGCTCTAGGGAGAGTCTTGGTGGTTCCAAACTTCTTCTATTTAAGAATGATGGAGGCCACTGTGTTCTTTGGGACCTTCAATGCTGCAGAAGCTCTCAGAGCTCTACAGACAATTCCTTCGATCTCATGGCTTGGTTTTTGCTCTGACATGCACTGTCAACTGTGAGACCTTATAAAGACAGGTGTCTGCCTTTCCAAATCATGTCCAATCAATTGAATTTACCACAGGTGTAGAAACATCTCAAGGATGACCAACTGAAACAGGATGCACCTGAGCTCAATTTCGAGTCTCATAGCAAAGGGTCTGAATACTTAATGTAAATAAGGTATTTCTGTTTTTCATTTTTTATAAATTTGCAAAAATATCTAAAAACATGTATTTGCTTTGTCATTATGGGGTAAAGCTGTAACGTAACAAAATGTGGAAAAAGTCAAGGGGTTTGAGTTCTTTCCAAAGACACTGTACAAAGAAATGTCAATTGAAAAAACGTCAAACAAAACGAAGTGCAGCTAGTTTGCAGTCTTTACAGCTTCAGTGTTTGAAGCTCGGCGTTACTCTGGACCCTGATCTCTCTTTTGACGAACATATCAAGACTGTTTCAAGGACAGCTTTTTTCCATCTACGTAACATTGCAAATATCAGAAACTTTCTGTCCAAAAATTATGCAGAAAAATGTATCCATGCTTTTGTTACTTCTAGGTTAGACTACTGCAATGCTCTACTTTCCGGCTACCCGGATAAAGCACTAAATAAACTTCAGTTAGTGCTAAATACGGCTGCTAGAATCCTGACTAGAACCAAAAAATTTGCTCATATTACACCAGTGCTAGCCTCCCTACACTGGCTTCCTGTTAAGGCAAGGGCTGATTTCAAGGTTTTACTGCTAACCTACAAAGCATTACATGGGCTTGCTCCTACCTATCTTTCCGATTTGGTCCTGCCGTACATACCTACACGTACGCTACGGTCACAAGACGCAGGCCTCCTCATTGTCCCTAGAATTTCTAAGCAAACAGCTGGAGGCAGGGCTTTCTCCTATAGAGCTCCATTTTTATGGAATGGTCTGCCTACCCATGTGAGAGACGCAGACTCGGTCTCAAATTTTAAGTCTTTACTGAAGACTCTTCAGTGGATCATATGATTGAGTGTAGTCTGGCCCAGGAGTGTGAAGGTGAACGGAAAGGCTCTGGAGCAACGAACCGCCCTTGCTGTCTCTGCCTGGCCGGTTCCCCTCTCTCCACTGGGATTCTCTGCCTCTAACCCTATTACAGGGGCTGAGTCACTGGCTTACTGGTGCTCTTTCATGCCGTCCCCTAGGAGGGGTGCGTCACTTGAGTGGGTTGAGTCACTGACCCGATCTTCCTGTCTGGGTTGGCGCCCCCCCTTGGGTTGTGCCGTGGCGGAGATCTTTGTGGGCTATACTCGGCCTTGTCTCAGGATGGTAAGTTGGTGGTTGAAGATATCCCTCTAGTGGTGTGGGGGCTGTGCTTTGGCAAAGTGGGTGGGGTTATATCCTTCCTGTTTGGCCCTGTCCGGGGGTATCATCGGATGGGGCCACAGTGTCTCCTGACCCCTGAGTTTTTCCTAGCCACCGTGCTTCTACACCTGCATTGCTTGCTGTTTGGGGTTTTAGGCTGGGTTTCTGTACAGCACTTTGAGATATCAGCTGATGTAAGAAGGGCTATATAAATAAATTTGATTTGAAGTGATTGTGTTAGCTGTGTTGTTGGCTAGCTCCTCTGAATAACAGTGTCCTGAAGAGATATTATATTTTCTATGCCAGGCGAAACCGCACCTCAATAGCTCATTGTTATGGGTGTATCCAAATAAATGTCACTAGAAAACTGCTTAAACAAATGCAGCTACTTTTGTTATTCTTTTTTTAACGTTTGACGTGACTCTAAGTTAGTTGTAGTTGGCTAGCTAGCAAGCAGTATGGCAATGGAAAATTTAGAACGAATGTCTGGGTCGCGTCCATAAATACAGAACAAAAAGACTGAACGACTGGGTCGCGTCTCTGGCAACCGAACCAATAGAATGAACAACCAGCCGGCTTGGGTAGCAACCCTAGATTTGTGTTGGGACTATATCTTGTGGAAGGATGAAATAGTATTCATAAATTAATCTAAATAACGTTTTTTAATGAAAATATGTCAATCATTATTTGAATATGTTGGTAACCTCTTGTATAAAAGTGATCATGTCCTTGAAGCCGGTGTTTGGAGGATATATTGGCACGGTTCGACTTCGTCTCGGGCCTGACAACACCCGTGCCAATATATCCTGCAAACACCGGCTTATCGGGCATTATCACTTAATTAGAAGGTGTGTGTCTGTGTGATACAATTACCAGGGAAATAGGAAGCTTGCAGGATCCAGATGCCAGATTGACTGGCCCTTCAGGGGTAATCTCAACGGCATCCTTAAACCAGTGCAGCGCAGTTTCCTTCTTCAGATTATCCACCTGCATTATGAAACAACAGAACCCATAGCCCACAGGTAGGTGAACCAGCCCAAACAAAGACGCATGCCTGCATTACAACAACACCATCTGTCAACGCAGGAGAACAACGACTGAGGTGAATCATGCTGACTGTGTTTGTCGTTTAGATTGGCAGTAGCGATAACTCATGCCATCATTTCCATTTAATCTCTTGGCTTAATCTAATTGTACTTTCAGTGAATGTTTAATTACCTTGCAGATGAGTGCCACAGAGCAGTCATCCCCGACATGGACTGACAAAAACTCACTGAAGTGGGGGCCTGGAAAGAGGGCAAGAGAGACAGAAAGGGTGGGAGGGAGAGAGGGGGGGATAGAGGGAGGGTTGGAAGAGCGGGCATATGAAGGCCAGATTTCATCAATTGTTTTGCTAATAACACCCTTGTGTCCTTGTAATATTCTTGTAACAATGGGTGGCTTATGGATTTGCAGGTCTGATAACAGTGTGTGGCTGCCATAAATAATGTCAACCATTTTGAAGGAATAAATCATTTTAATATCAATTCATCATCTTAGTATTTGAAATTCATACCTAATTTAAATATTACTCTAAATAATTTCCCAAACACTAGAGGACTGCATATGGAATTTCCCAAACACTAGAGGACTGCATATGGAATTTCCCAAACACTAGAGGACTGCATATGGAATTTCCCAAACACTAGAGGACTGCATATGGAATTTCCCAAACACTACAGGACTGCATATGGAATTTCCCAAACACTAGAGGACTGCATATGGAATTTCCCAAACACTAGAGGACTGCATATTGAATTTCCCAAACACTAGAGGACTGCATATTGAATTTCCCAAACACTAGAGGACTGCATATGGAATTTCCCAAACACTAGAGGACTGCATATGGAATTTCCCAAAAACTAGAGGACTGCATATGGAATTTCCCAAACACTAGAGGACTGCATATGGAATTTCCCAAACACTAGAGGACTGCATATTGAATTTCCCAAACACTAGAGGACTGCATATTGAATTTCCCAAACACTAGAGGACTGCATATGGAATTTCCCAAACACTAGAGGACTGCATATGGAATTTCCCAAAGACTAGAGGACTGCATATTGAATTTCCCAAAGACTAGAGGACTGCATATTGAATTTCCCAAAGACTAGAGGACTGCATATTGAATTTCCCAAACACTAGAGGACTGCATATTTTGAAACACTGTTACCGTCTTTCACTCTGACGTACTCGCTCCTTTGGTGTTCTGCGTCAGCGAGAGCTGCCTTGAAATCTACAACCCAAACAAAGTGATACAGGGGATAAGTCCTGGATCCCTCATGGAGCCCTACCCTGGATTAGAGCACAACCCCCACAGCAGACAGGCTCTCACCAGCTCCGATAAGCACCAGAGAGGACTGTCCTCTGGCTTTGCCATCCTCGATCTGAACAGTAAAGGTGCCCTCGCTATCCTCTGTGAAATGATCCAGCACAAACTCAATGATGCCAGCCTCCACGTCATGACTCGCATGATTTGGCTGAGAACACAGAAGAAGACACCAAGAAAGTTTACATGAGAGGACTCTATTAAGTGAATGTTGAGGAATCGTAATGGGCGAATCCAATAATGTGGTTATGTTGTGTAATCCACTCTAGTCTTGGCTTAAAAGTCTATTCATGCCATGACATAGTGATGATAGAGTAGAATGTCTAGTACAAAGAGAAAAAAAGATGTCTGTGCAAGTCCATTGTGAGTTCAATTACAGTGTTGTGTCCGAAACTACACCCTATTTCCTGTATAGTGCACTACTTTTGACCAGAGGCCCATAGGGTCAGCCTCCTAGGCCTCTAGTCAGGAGTTGTGCACTGTATGCCAAAAAGGTGTCTAAAGATGTGCACTAAATAAGGAATGGGGGTCAAAAGTGCACTATGTAGGGAATAGGGCACCATTTCGGACAAAGACAGTGTGTCGGTTTAGAGTTGACAGGAATAAGGAGGAGAGTCTTACATTAGTCGGTGAGAGTTCATTGTTGTTAGCTAAGAACTTATAGGTGACAGCAGAGGAGATGTGCTCAGCCTGCA
This sequence comes from Salvelinus namaycush, assembly GCF_016432855.1. NCBI lineage: Eukaryota > Metazoa > Chordata > Actinopteri > Salmoniformes > Salmonidae > Salvelinus > Salvelinus namaycush. The sequence continues at coordinate 8,220,313 of NC_052341.1, read as the reverse complement.
GCCAGAAGCGCATGCGGCCGCGCTCCAGAATCTTGTAGGCCAGCTGAGTCTTTAGAGGGATCACTGTGGAAGCAGAAACAATAATAGAAGAAGGTGATGCAAATAGAGGTAGGTTTTGTGATAGAAATGGGATTTGTTCAAAGGAAGACATTGCCCTTCTCAAAACATAAGAATAAGCTGTGATGAACCACATGCTAAAAACGTTGATGGAGCAAAGGCTGACAAAAACTATTTTCTGGGATTAACAGTTGTCTCCTCTATGTGGTTTACATGGAACTATATGGTTTACATGAACCCGCATCACCAGTCTACAACAGCACACACGCCCCTATAGTATATACCCATTATTCAAGCAAAACAAAACTAAGAAAATGGACCTTTTACCCTGAGCTGTGTATTCCAAATAGTTATTTGATGGGAACCAAAAATTCATGAGAGTGAAAATAGAAAATGACCTGACAAAGATCCAACTCTGATCTTTTTTGTGTGTCTGATTAAATCACAATGGGAACATACCAGAGTCGCGGACATTCCTTTTCTCTTTGAAAATAGAAAAGCCATATTAAATAATTCAGAACAAAACCTACCTGGGTGTCGAATACCATAGCTCTTTGCCAGCATTTTCTCCAGCTCTGTAATAGAGGTAAACAAGAGAGAGTGTATTTCAGTATTGTAATGATCCAATATCATCCACAGCAATTCCTTTTTACATGGAACTTCATCATACACTTCAACAGTAACAGTTGTCTGCACTGCACAAGACCAGACATGCATGTCCTGTATCACGTCATCATATCATATTTATGAATAACAGTGAAAGGCACCACTATTGTTTCTGACTCCAACATCTGCCGTATAACGACATGCTGTTATGTTGATTTAGATGTACTAGTACAGTATGCATGCATGTATGGACTAAATCTATTTCATACCGTGATCCTGAATGAGGGTTATAAATAAGTAACCTCCTGTTTGTGATCTACCCCCAGCCAGGGCCTACCGTCGGCATGGATTTCATGGCTGGCAGAAACACCACCAGTGTTAGTTACAGAAACGGAGAAGCAGCCCACATCCCCCTGGTCTGGGTGCTTGAAAATAAGCTTAGAGCTAGAAAGAAAGGAATAAAGGCACACCATTGGATAATATAGAAATAAAAACAGCCACACCATTGGATAATATAGACATAAATCAATAAAGGCACACCATTGGATAATATAGAAATAAATGAATAAAGGCACACCATTGGATAATATAGAAATAAATGAATAAAGGCACACCATTGGATAATATAGAAATAAATGAATAAAGGCACACCATTGGATAATATAGAAATAAATGAATAAAGGCACACCATTGGATAATATAGAGTCCAGGAGATACTGAGCACATCAATGTGAGTATATTACACACTTCTGAATCACTACTGAGAACTCTTGAACGTTTTGTTTTGTTGAAATATATTTGATCTGTTGACAAGTTTTGTGCATAGCTTACATATTGCCCTCTGTTTTGATGACAATGCCTTTGGAGAAGTCAGTGATTTCCTTGTAGAATTTCTTCCACACAAAGTGGGAGCTCTCTGTAATTTGACAACTTTCAAATGACAGGATGAAGTCACCTGACTCCTCGTCCACTGTGCAGGTCATCTCCTGGGCACCTTTTGGAGTGACAAAGCAAAGAGTGAAGTTGACAGGCAACAGCAATAAACATCTGGGAGTGCAGCATCCTAGAGATGTGTGTTTTGGTACAGTCATAGTAGGGTAGTACAGCATCCTAGAGATGTGTGTTTTGGTACAGTCATAGTAGGGTAGTACAGCATCCTAGAGATGTGTGTTTTGGTACAGTCATAGTAGGGTAGTACAGCATCCTAGAGATGTGTGTTTTGGTACAGTCATAGTAGGGTAGTACAGCATCCTAGAGATGTGTGTTTTGGTACAGTCATAGTAGGGTAGTACAGCATCCTAGAGATGTGTGTTTTGGTACAGTCATAGTAGGGTAGTATGTTCATTATATGTTCAGAGACTATTTCTGCATTTATGTTCTGCATCCTCTGTTGAATGAATACCTAGAGAGTTGTGAAAATGACTTTTCTCTGATCTCAACCAGCCTTGTGCTTGAGTCGCTGATGTCCCTGTAGAATACAACACTGCCCTCTGCAGGTCGCCTGATGGTCTGCACCTTCTCACTTCAACAACTCTACCGAGCTCCATATGAGTCATCTATTTTTCTCTACTCCCACGTCGTCCCAATGTTCCTTATCGACAGAAGCACAGACTACCCCTCCTCATAACCCTGTCTAGTGTACTACACACCCTGTGGTATTACTCTCCTAATCTAAGTCCCATTTTAATGGGAATCCTGACCCAAATAAACATTCTCTGTGGAACACACTGAACGAATGCTGCTCTGCTCTAAGCCACATTGAAGCGCAGCGTAGGGAATTGTGTCTGTCCAACAGTACCTTCCACTGCTTTGGCAACCACAGGGTTAGAAGCCAAGGAAGGCTTGCCGGCACCTTCAGCGTTTGCTGCGCGCACTCTGAACACATAGGACACTCCAACCTCCAACCCAGTCACCTGAAAACGAGGAGGACTGTCAAACGTGCCAAATAGGCTGACACATTGTCATAACGCAGGTATTCTAGGAATACTCTCTGTACCTTGTGGTAGCGGTGACTGACAGCGTGGCTCTCGTTGGAACAGTGCCATTCATCTGAGCCTTTCTTTGCAAAGTCAACAAAGTAGCCTGTGATCGGGCTGGTGCCTGTGTAGACGGGAGCCTTCCACTCCACCACCACAGAGTCATCACGGATCTCGCAGAAAGTCATGTCATAGGCTGGACCTGAAATTCAGAGTGCAGTAAATGTACAAAAATGACAGACAAGCAGTTCTTTATGTCAGACGTAAGTCAGAGCACAGACGTCAGACTGTGTAATGTCTATGTGCTGCTGTTTTAACGATTGATGTTGGAAGTGGTACCGGCGATAAGCTTCTGCTTGAATACACCTATTCCATAATTATGAGATATGCATTAATGGTTTAATTATGCAACGGTATTTGCATGTAAAATGATCTTCACTTCTTTGAACTGTGCACACTTCATCTTTAAAATAGAAACTTGTTTTAGAGAGGTTTTCGGTACTGTACCTGGCTCGGGTATGGTCCAGGCATCACAATGGAAGGCCTTGCTGGGGGCAGAGGGGGCACCAAGACCAGCAAGACTTCCACCATACACCATGAACTCATAGACTGCACCTGCACTCAGATGTTCAACCTGTGGTTGTGAAGGAAAGTACTAAAACGGTTACAACTAATTGAACTGCATAATAGATTCCATATGATCCGACACTATCTATACTAAAGGTGCTATCTAGGACCTTAAAGGGTTCTTCGGCCGTCCCCATTAGGAAAACCCTTTTTGGTTCCAGGTAAAACCTTTTTTTGTTTCCCTCTATGGAAAGGGTTCTACATTGAACTGAAAAGGGCATGGAACCAAAAAGGGTTCTGCAAAGAGTTATCCTATGGGGACAGCCGAAAAACCCTTTTAGGTTCTAGAAAGCACCTTTTGTTCTAAGAGTGTATAATCCTAACCATTACAGATGTGTTTAGCTGACAAAGGTCGATCAGATTTGTACCTTGAACAGCCGCTCTTTGATTGGTGGGATGTTGATCTCTCTCCATGTGTGTTCTCCGTGCCTGTGTTTGTCAATGTAGTATTCAACCACCGGAGAGCCACCGGAGTGGACTGGGTGCTTCCAGTTCAGAACCATAGACTCTCCGTCACAGGCCAGCAGAGCGATGTCATATGGAGCAGAGGGAGTCGCTGCAAACAGAGTTTACATGTGTCTTAAACATGTATCATGATTAGGGCCCTGTTTTTTGGTTAATCATGTCACATGACCTGGATTGGATATACAGTGGGGAGAACAAGTATTTGATACACTGCCGATACACTGCCGATTTTGCAGGTTTTCCTACTTACAAAGCATGTAGAGGTCTTGGCCATTGTGGAGAGGTTGTTTTAGATTCCGTCTCTCACAGTTGAAGTGTAACTATGATAAAAATTACAGACCTCTACATGCTTTGTAAGTAGGAAAACCTGCAAAATCAGCAGTGTATCAAATACTTGTTCTCCCCACTGTATAGCAGGGTTCTCTACACATAAAGGTGCTATCTGGAACCAAAAAGGGTTCTTCGGCTCTCCCCATAGAAAAACTCTTTGAAGAACCCCTTTTGGTTCCAGGTAGAACCTTTTTGGTTCCATGTGGAACCCTTGTGGGTTCCATGTGGAACCCTTTCCACAGAGGGTTCTACCTGGAACCCAGAAGAGTTCTACCTGGAACCAAAAAGGGTTATCCTTTGGGGAAAGCTGCAGAACCCTTTCAGAACCCTTTTCTACGAGTTTAGGGTTATGGTTGTTAAGGCTTTCGGTAGCATGAATAATAAATACATTTTAGTGCATAATGGCGCCAACTAGCATGTAGCCTAGCGTTTCAGCACGTTGGGCCAGTAACCGAAAGGTCGCTGGTTCGAATCCCCGAGCCAACTAGGTGAAAAATCTGTCGGTGTGCTCTTAAGCAAGGCACTTAACCTTAATTGCTCCTATAAGTCACTCTGGATAAGAGCATCTGCTAAATGTAAATATGATCATTGTTGTTAAGAAACACTGCAATCCACATAGCTTGGAGTATCGTCAATGAGTTTAAAAATGTATGATTTGATGAAACAATCTGCAGTTGTTGGTTGAATGTCCCAAAGGAACTCTACGAACCAATGGTTTGTTTTTGACTCAGATTGCCTAAATTATTCACATTATTTGGACAAGGAGAAAAGTACACGATGACAGGCTCAAATCCAATAGGCTCCCAGGCTGTCCTGCTGAAACGTGTGAATAGGAAGAATGACGGTCCTCTTCATTTATTGGAGACATTTATTTAATGATACGATGCTTGTGATGATATAATCATTAGATATTCAGCCGACTTAAGGCATCAAAGTTAGATGCCTTTGTGTGTCTTACTTCTGGACAGCTACCAACGGCCTTGAAGAAAGTCTTGACAACATTGCTACAATTTATTCACTGTGATCATTCACAGAGAAAAGAGCCTCCAGCTAAGCACAGTGGGTCGCTAAAATTTAGTATTTGCAATTTTCTTCTTTGTTACTGTTGCTACTGCCATATTGAATGCAGCACTTTTTCCACCTGGTTGGAATCTCGACAAATGACAAGTATATTCTGTCTGCTGTGTGTGTGTGTGTGTGTGTGTGTGTGTGTGCGTGCGTGCGTGCGTGCGCGTGCGTGCGTGCGTGCGTGCGTGCGTGCGTGCGTGCACGTGTGTGTCCATACTCACTGAGTGCAGCTTTGACAGAGAGGGGGGAGGACTCCTGTGATTCATCACTAAGACCCAGCTCATTGATGGCTTGCACACGGAAAGCATATGTCTCACCAGTGGTCAAACCTTGAACCACAAACCTAATCAAAAATAGCAAATGAAGAAAAATCTCAACACATTATGATGAATGAAATCACACTTCAAATAATAAGTAGAGTGCCTTGCAAAAGTATTCATCCGCCTTGGCGTTTTTCCTATTCTGTTGCATTACAACCTGTAATTTGAATTGATTTTTATTTGTATTCCATGTAATGGACATACACAAAATAGTCCAAATTGGTGAAGTGAAATGAAAAAAATTACAAAAAAATTAAAAACTGAAAAGTGGTGCGTGCATATGTATTCACCCCCTTTTCTGTGAAGCTCCTAAATAAGATCTGGTGCAACCAATTACCTTCAAAAGTCACATAATTAGTTAAATAAAGTCCACCTGTGTGCAATCTAAGTGTCACATGATCTAAGTATATATACACCTGTTCTGAAAGGCCCCAGAGTCTGCAACACCACCAAGCAAGCGGCACTATGAAGACTGAGGAGCTCTCCAAACAGGTCAGGGACAAAGTTGTGGAGTAGTACAATTCAGGGTTGGGTTATTAAAAAATATCAGAAACTTTGAACATCCCACGGAGCACCATTAAATCCACTATAAAAAAATGGAAAGAATATGGTACCACAACAAACCTGCCAAGAGAGGGTCGCCCACCAAAACTCATGGACCAGGCAAGGAGGGCATTAATCAGAGAGGCAACAAAGAGACCAAAGATAACCCTGAAGGAGCTGCAAAGCTCCACAGCGGAGATTGGAGTATCTGTCCATAGGACCACTTTAAGCCGTACACTCCACAGAACTGGGCTTTACGGAAGACTGGACAGAAAAGAGCCATTGTGTTAAGAAAAAAATAAGCAAACACTTGGTGTTTGGTGTTCGCCAAAAGGCATGTGAGAGACTCCCCAAACATATGGAAGAAGGTACACTGGTCAGATGAGACTAAAATTCAGCTTATTGGCCATCAAGGAAAACGCTATGTCTGGCGCAAACCCAACACCTCTCATCACCCCGACAACTCTATCCAATTCCCAGTCCCTGACGATGTTTTTCATCGTCAGGGACTGGGAATTGAAGGAATGATGGATGGCGCTAAATCCAAGGAAATTCTTGAGGGAAACCTGTTTGTCTTCCAGAGATTTGAGACTGGGACGGAGGTTCACCTTCCAGCATGACAATGGCCCTAAGCATACTGCTAAAGCAACACTCGAGTGGTTTAAGGGGAAACATTTAAATGTCTTGGAATGGCCTAGTCAAAGCCCATACCTCAATCAAATTGAGAATCTGTGGTATGACTTAAAATTGCTGTACATCAGCGGAACCCATCCAACTTGAAAGAGCTGGAGCAGTTTTGCCTTGAAGAATGGGCAAAAATCCCAGTGGCTAGATGTGCCAAGCTTATAGAGACATATCCCAAGAGACTTGCAGCTGTAATTGCTGCAAAAGGTGGCTCTACAAAGTATTGACTTTGGGGGGTGAATAGTTATGCACGCTCAAGTTTTCAGTTTTATTGTCTTATTCTTGTTTGTTTCACAATAAAAAATATTTTGAATCTTCAAAGTGGTAGGCATCAAATGATACAAACCCCCAAAAAGTCAATTTTAATTCCAGGTTGTAAGGCAACAAAATAGGAAAAATGCCAAGCAGGGTGAATACTTTAGCAAGCCACTGTACATGACAGAATACATACTTGTTGTTCTTGTGAGGTTTGTGGTTAGCTGAAGCCCAGTCCTTGGAGCCTTTTACACACACATCGATGTAGTAACCAATAAGATTATTAGGCTCCTTGGGTTCAGCCCATTGGATAAGAAGAGATGTATCAGTCTCCCTTGTGGCAACCACCTGACCAGGAGCGGAGGGGACCCCTACAGTAGATTAATAAGGCATGGTTAATGTCTAAGGCAAAAGGTCAACTATCTATAACTTACTTTAAATGAAGGACAATTGTTTTTGTTGCTAAATCTGTAATATGGGCGCAAATGACTTTTTGAAAAAATTTCCAGAGTAACTTTTTTCAAATTCTACCCATGACTATTGCTATCCTTTGCAGGGAGTTTGATATTTAGAGAAAATACTTGAGAACAACCTTGCAGAGGACTTTAAGAGACAGCTATAAAGCCACTGAAGAGGACCTTCTTACCGCGCAGCTCTTGAGTCTGAATGGGCTCTGTGGGCTCAGAGGCTTCACTGGTGCCGTACATGTTTGCAGCCAGCACGCGGAACAAGTACTGTTTTCCTTCAGCCAAATCGAACACGGCATAGCGAGGAGATCTCACGGGTACCTGAGTGTTCACCCTCTGCCACGCACCGCTCTCGGCCAAACACTGTGAGGGAAGAGCCCCAAAGACAACATTTACACTCTGTAACAACATCCACAGATACTGTCAAATGCAATGGAGAAGAAGACGTAACCCCAATTCATTCCGTTGACTTCAACCATTCATTCATTCATTCATTCATTCATTCATTCGATTTGAATCATGACCCTACTTGTAATTGCCCTTGATTATTCTATTGAAGTGGGATCCCGGAAAGATTTAATGTGTTTTAGAAGACACAAATCTAGTGATTCCATGTTGAAATGTGTCTCTATTCTGTTGCTGCAAAGTTTGGGTAAAAAAGAAAGGTGAGAGAGCAGAGAGAGACCAACCTTCTCAATATAGTACCACACTGGGGCCTGGCCCCGATAAGGAGCAGGTTTCCAGCTGAGGACAACATATGTTCGGTCGGTCTCTGAAGCGTGCAACTTGGAGGGGGTTCCTGGTACTTTCTTCCCATCTACGGACACAAGACATCACAAAGAATTCACAAACTGTTTTTTGCCCAAGTGGGAGCATTCCCCCGAGTTGTCTATACACATACAGTACCAGCCAAAAGTTTGGAAACACCTACTCATTCAAGGGTTTTTCTTTATTTTGACTATTTTCTACATTGTAGAATAATAGTGAAGACATCAAAACTATTAAATAACACATATGGTATCATGTAGTAACCATTGTTTCGGTTACTACATGATTCCATATGTGTTATTTCATGTATATACATTTTTAAATGTTTTTTTTTTAAATTAAATATTAAAACATACAGTCTACTTGCAGTGAAGCCGCTCAAGATCTACATCCCATTCAGTCATCTAACAGACTCCCATCCAGAGCGACCCACAGAAGCAACCAGAGTCAACTCAAGGGCACGTCGTCAGATCTCCCATAAGGTTAAAAATGGGGACCAGAACCAGCGACCTATCAGCCACCGGCCCAAGCTCCCAACCGCCAGGCCACCAGCCCTGCAAGATCCCCCCCCCTCGAGAAAAATGTAATTAAATAATTCCATTATTGCTAAATATTGAGACAGAGAGCAGCTGATGAGTAGCCTAGCGGTTAAGAGCATTGGGTCAGTAACCAAAAGGTTACTGGTTTGAATCCCTGAGCTGACTGGGTAAAAAAAACTGTCAATGTACCCTTGAGCAAGGCACTTAACCCTAATTGCACCTGTAAGTCGCTCTGGATAAGAGTGTCTGCTAAATGACTAAAATGTAAAAGAGTAATGTGACAGTTGGTGTACAGATGTTAGGCATGGTACAATGTGAGGGCTAATAATATGGCAATATTGTAAAGGGGGAGTTGGACCTCCTTTCAGTGTCTGATGAGGTATACAGAAATAAGCATAGAAAAGTAATATCATGACTTCTTAGAAGAACATCAAAGATTTTTGCATCAAACTAGTTGATCGAGATTCAAGGATCCCCATACGTCATAGAAAACCATTTAGTACCTTCAACGTCATCGTGGTAAATTACAACGTCAAGTTTTCCACCCAACTTGATGTCTGTCAAAACAAAGATAAAAACATAAAAGTATATACATTTAATTTGATTCTAGAGAATACATGAACTCACAAGGTAAAGTTTAAGATGTCATCACCACATTACCATGGAGTGTTTCAAATTCAGTGGGGTCCAGGGCGGCGATGGGGTCAGACATTCTGGAGGGCTTGCTGATGCCGTGTGAGTTTATTGCCCGCACACGGAAATAGTAGGAGTGGCCCTCGAACAGGCCAGGCACAGGGTATTTACAGATCTTAATGGGGGAGTCATTGCACTGCACCCAATTTTCAGTTCCAGTTTCACATCTGAAACAAAATGAGGAAAATTGGTTCATCTCCCCAAATCCATCTCTGAAGAGGACATTTTGGCTGATATAGCTACATTATCCTGTCACCAGCTATGAACAGTGGTGGAAGAGTATAGGTTGTAATTTTCAGATGTGTCTCCAATTTGGAGCCTAGATTTTATGTGATTATAAGAAGAAGAAAAATGAAAGTTTATAACGAGTTCCTGATGTTTTTCCTGATCAGATCATGGCATCTGTAAAAAGTAGCTGGAAATATTCACATTTGATTCCCATTTCAACACCTTCCGTTACCTATCTACAAAGTATCCGATGATGGGGCCTTCAGTGGTGGTGTTGGGAGGCTTCCAGGAAACGATGACATAATCTCTGTTGGCGTCATGGATCTTGATGTCCATAGGGGCACCTGGAGCTCCAGGCACTGGGGGAGGACCATCTGGCACAGGGACACAAAGCAAGTCACATCTTCATACTCTGTCAAAGTACATCATGCCATAGCCAAGTATTAAGGTCGTCACTAGTTACTACATCCACAAATGGCTAAACACTGCTTATTTCTACAGTTTCTTTTCTTTAAATCTGACCTAACCCTAACATTAACCATATGCCTAACCCTAACCTTCAATTAAGACCAAAAAGCAAATTTTTGAATTCATGAATTTTTACAATATAGCCAATTTTGACTTTGTGGCTGTTGTAACTACTGACAACCCTGTATTTAGAGAGTTGGGCCAATGCGGTTTATGAATTGTGATGCATTTACATGACACTATAGAAAATATATGGCAGCCATGTTAGCTCCCCATTGACATTACATGGGGAATATTTAAACAATACTAACTGAATGTCTAGAACTAGAACAACATTCAAAGTTCAAAAATTCAAAAATTATATTCCAAAAGTTGGCTTCACTCTCTATTCTAAAAGTTGGCCTAACTGTAAATATATGGCTTTGAATCACACAATACCTGAAACTCCCTGTGAACAGAACCATCAAAGGACCAAATCAGCTTTTTTGAAAGATATCAGAATATTACTGACACTACAGTTTTAAAGTAGCTGCATTGCTGGTACACACAGAGGGGGTATAGCTACAAACAGGGGCGCAACTTTGGTTTTAGATATATATTTTTTTCTATCCAGTTGGATAAACACTCCAAACAGCCTACCCGACCGCTTAGAGGCGTCCGCATGGTCCTAAAGCAAACCATTGCCTAGTTTTGTATCACATTCCAATGATAAAACTGGGGGGGGCCAAAAATGCAATTTCAGAATGTGGGAGTGACATGTCCCCCCCCCCCCGTCCCCCCGTCCCCAGTGAAAGTTGCGCCCCTGGCTACATTTCTCAAAGTTAGTTGTTGTTTTACCTGCACAGGAAACAAATGCACTGTGGACAGCATCTCCCCCCTTTGTAACCATACGGAGTGAGTAGACACCCTCATCATCCTTGTTCAGGTGAGGCAGGGTCAGCTTGGTCTCGCCTCTAGCAGACTCTATCTTCACCCACTTGGAGTCTGACAGCCGATGATCTGACACAAAAAAAACAGCAACATTAAAAGTGAGGACCTGTCCGTAGCTGAAGTTACAAAACTGGCCTAGTAAATTGTCTGTTATTGAGAGCGTTATGATCGTAAGAGAAAATGTGATACCGTCTCTGAACCATTGAGCTTCAGGCTGCAGATTGGCTAGGTTAGGAGTAGCGGTCATTGTGGCGGCCAAGGTGACCGTGTCTCCCTCTGTTCCAAAGACCGAGCCAAAAGTCTTCAGGAAGGTGATGTTGATCTTGGTGTATTTGATCTCCGGCAACATGGGAACTGCAGAAGACAGTAAAGGAGGACATACTTACAGTATTATGACTCTATTTCAGTAACATCATTATAGAGCACCATGATCACAATTATATTCTGCAACCATGCAATTACATACACTTTGATAGAGAGAGAGCGCTCTGAATTATTTTGAAGATATTGTGACAGTCTGACAAAAACGATCTATGTACCTCAGCATATTCATACCACTTAAATAGCACTCTCTGTCTCCTATTCTCTTTTTAAAAAAGACAAAAGTGCAACTGATGTTGTGATTAATATATACCAGAGGAGGCTGGTGAAAGGGGCTATAGGGTGACGGGCTCATTGTAAAGACTGGAATGGAATTAATGGAACGGTATCAAGCACATCAAACATTTGGAAATAAATCAAAAACAACATTCTTCTCATGCGTTAACAAAGCATGTTTGAATTGATATACCTCCTACAGTAGTTTATGTTTGTCTCTCACTATAGTACAAAACATTGTTGTGTTGAGTACATTGATTCATATGTAGGCTACATCTTTACAATTCAAGAAGAATGATGCCCTATTCAAGCAATCCCCAGTGATTGGATTTGACTCAACGGTGCTCAGAATCTACTCAGAGGATAAATTAAGTATCAGAGAGAATACACAGGACAGTTGTGTTGGGTGGACTTACTTGTGTAAGGAAGCCATGCATAGGAAGATGAATGGCCTTCTTCTCTGATCCCTGCAGAACAGACATTTTATACACACACAATCACTATACAACAATACACCATCATGTTGTATGATTATGGTATAAATCAAGTAATTACACATACTCTTTCCATTTAAAGGGGCAATCAGCAGTTGCTACATACATTTTTGGACTTATAAGTTATATAACTTCTAACTGCCTCATGAGCTTAGTTTAACTGTCGTACCCCATCAGAACCCAAAATATAATCTTGTTTTACGCCAATGTTTCAAAACGTGGTTAAAACTATAATTGTGATATCATGGATGTTCAGTCCTTGCATCCATAGCTCTGTCTATGAAATTTGAGATATTACATTTCTCCAGCCCCATCCCTCAACTTTTTAACGCAACAGTAGTGGGGAGTATGCTTTATTATTGTGTCCACTGCTGACTGGCCGTTTAAATAAGCCTTATATTAAAAACAATGCACTGACAAAACATGTATACTGTGTGTTTTTGCCTTGCCAGACTTACTCTTGACAATGACAGAGGCTTGAGTAGAGACCTGTCCATGAATGTTACCAGCCACAGCAGTGTACTGCGCAGTGTCATCAGTTTCACACCTATAGTGAATACCGGAAGAATACATATTGGAAACTGTACATGAACAAACATAAACATCTCAGCAATACTTAAGGCTTAGACTTTTATCTATTTATTTTTGTATGTGGATTTATTATTTATTTTTGATTAATTGACTAACCACCAAACATAATTTCATGAGTTGAATTTACAGGATGGTAAACTTTCAAAGGATGATAAATGATGTAGATTATGCAAATTGCTGTTGACTAAATTAATACTGTGAAATATCAAGACACAATCCTCATTTGAAATGTTGTTATGGCTCTATTAATGCACAATATTGCACAGCAAATAAATACAGAACATTTAAATACTTTTCTAGCGTCGTATCTTGACCTCTAGAACCACACACTCAAGATCATGGCACACATTATCAAACGTTTTGAACTCAGGACAGGAGAATAATTCTATGCAGGGGATGAAGAAAAAAAACAAGTCCATGAATTCTTCAGGAGATATTCAACATGAGAGGCTTTTAAATATGAATGGCAAACATCTGAAGATTCAAGGGGGGAGAGAAGGCTGAGAATAGTGACAGATATCAGACCTTGACCCTGCACACACTATTTTAAAGCTGTCCACACTCACTTTCCCTCTCTGTCTCCAAACCACGGTTGTTCTCTTTGAGTGTGAAAGGGTTTGAACACTGGGAGAATACAGAGTGGCATTTCTTTATTGAGACCTTTCATTTTGATTTGGAGAGGCAAAAAGTGCTTTGAGACTTGAGAGGGGATCTAGCCTTGGTGCCCCTGACACTCTGACAGCGAGGGGATGCAGGGCTCTTTAAGGAGCTCCAAGATCCAATGACACAGAGCTCAGCACTTCGCTATGAACAGCTGACGAGTCCTCAAGATGAGGGCGGCGCCCAGGAGGGCTTTTGACTAAATTGGAAAAGCTCCACCGCTACAGCTCCACCATTCACAAGAGTCCCTTTTGTGGGCACTCGTGTGTTAATTAAGTTAACATTAAACACTGGGATTGTCAGTGAAATGCAGGGAGGCCACAGTGAAAATCCCCAATGTTCCAGGAGCAAAGTCATGATATTGTATCAGATTTTTTAAATGGCTGCGATAAGCTACCGTGATGGGATAATGTTTTGTGGACAAATGGATCTAAATAATAAACAACTCAAATCAATGAGAACATGTGCCTTCCCTCATTGTTTTACCACTGACGGTGTGCATCCATTGTGCCTCCTAACGTCTGAAACACATAGACTAGCTATAGCTAGTAAACCAAAAAAATCCTACCATGAGAATAACTTACTTGGCAATCTCCAGGGTATGAATTCCAACATTGTCCTGCACATTGTATTTAATTGATGACATGTCAATGCTGACACCATCTTTATACCTGGAGAGAAATCAAGTAGAAGTGGTTGATGGTGAATCTTTCAGTTGGATGTGGTAACACAAAAGTGACCACGTGTGCAGAACATTGTGATCAGACTGTGTATTACCAGAGAGGCTAGCTCACTGAATATGCTACTCTGGAAATTCCTTTGGTTTCTACTGAGTTAGGTACATCAGTTTTTAGTTTTTCTTGCATCTTATTTGTGGAACAATCTTCTTAAATGTGATGCTCTGGTGCCTCTAGGGTGATTCAGAATGCTGATTGAGGACCTTATTACTGATGAATATGATGCTCTGGTGCCTCTAGGGTGATTCAGAACGTTGACTGAGGACCTTATTACTGATGAATGTGATGTTCTGGTGCCTCTAGGGTGATTCAGAAGGTTGACTGATGACCTTATTACTGATGAATGTGATGTTCTGGTGCCTCTAGGGTGATTCAGAACGTTGACTGAGGACCTTATTACTGATGAATGTGATGTTCTGGTGCCTCTAGGGTGATTCAGAACGTTGACTGATGACCTTATTACTGATGAATGTGATGTTCTGGTGCCTCTAGGGTGATTCAGAACGTTGACTGATGACCTTATTACTGATGAATGTGATGTTCTGGTGCCTCTAGGGTGATTCAGAAGGTTGACTGAGGACCTTATTACTGATGAATGTGATGTTCTGGTGCCTCTAGGGTGATTCAGAACGTTGACTGATGACCTTATTACTGATGAATGTGATGTTCTGGTGCCTCTAGGGTGATTCAGAAGGTTGACTGAGGACCTTATTACTGATGAATGTGATGTTCTGGTGCCTCTAGGGTGATTCAGAACGTTGACTGATGACCTTATTACTGATGAATGAGATGTTCTGGTGCCTCTAGGGTGATTCAGAAGGTTGACTGAGGACCTTATTACTGATGAATGTGATGTTCTGGTGCCTCTAGGGTGATTCAGAAGGTTGACTGAGGACCTTATTACTGATGAATGTGATGTTCTGGTGCCTCTAGGGTGATTCAGAACGTTGACTGAGGACCTTATTACTGATGAATGTGATGTTCTGGTGCCTCTAGGGTGATTCAGAAGGTTGACTGAGGACCTTATTACTGATGAATGTGATGTTCTGGTGCCTCTAGGGTGATTCAGAACGTTGACTGAGGACCTTATTACTGATGAATGTGATGTTCTGGTGCCTCTAGGGTGATTCAGAAGGTTGACTGAGGACCTTATTACTGATGAATGTGATGTTCTGGTGCCTCTAGGGTGATTCAGAACGTTGACTGATGACCTTATTACTGATGAATGTGATGTTCTGGTGCCTCTAGGGTGATTCAGAACGTTGACTGATGACCTTATTACTGATGAATGAGATGTTCTGGTGCCTCTAGGGTGATTCAGAAGGTTGACTGAGGACCTTATTACTGATGAATGTGGGGTTCTGGTGCCTCTAGGGTGATTCAGAAGGTTGACTGAGGACCTTATTACTGATGAATGTGATGTTCTGGTGCCTCTAGGGTGATTCAGAACGTTGACTGAGGACCTTATTACTGATGAATGTGATGTTCTGGTGCCTCTAGGGTGATTCAGAAGGTTGACTGAGGACCTTATTA
Organism: Salvelinus namaycush; assembly: GCF_016432855.1. Taxonomy (NCBI): domain Eukaryota; kingdom Metazoa; phylum Chordata; class Actinopteri; order Salmoniformes; family Salmonidae; genus Salvelinus; species Salvelinus namaycush. The sequence goes on along the minus strand of NC_052341.1, from coordinate 8,204,677 downwards.
CTGATGAATGTGATGTTCTGGTGCCTCTAGGGTGATTCAGAACGTTGACTGAGGACCTTATTACTGATGAATGTGATGTTCTGGTGCCTCTAGGGTGATTCAGAAGGTTGACTGAGGACCTTATTACTGATGAATGTGATGTTCTGGTGCCTCTAGGGTGATTCAGAACGTTGACTGATGACCTTATTACTGATGAATGTGATGTTCTGGTGCCTCTAGGGTGATTCAGAAGGTTGACTGAGGACCTTATTACTGATGAATGTGATGTTCTGGTGCCTCTAGGGTGATTCAGAAGGTTGACTGATGACCTTATTACTGATGAATGAGATGTTCTGGTGCCTCTAGGGTGATTCAGAAGGTTGACTGAGGACCTTATTACTGATAAATGTGTTTGTTTTTTATGACCATGTTCTACTTTCTGCTTGCATTTTGTATTTATATTTTGATGTGTGTATTTTCTGTCATTTGTGTAATTCATGGCTCATCTGTAAACGAGACCTTGGTCTCATCATGACTCCCTGATCAAATAAAGGTTAAATAAATAAAGCTGGTAAATTGGGAGCATATTCAGTGTGCAGGCCTCTCTGTTATTTACAAGTTTACTTCTTTAGCCCAGCACCTACGTTTTTAAGGATGTTCCTAAAACCACAAACATTTCTATAGACTGTGTAATCAGTCTGTACCTTTGTCATAGCAGGTACCTAAAGTGGTAGCAGGTACCTATAGCAGGTACCTAAAGTGGTAGCAGGTACCTATAGCAGGTACCTAAAGTGGTAGCAGGTACCTATAGCAGGTACCTAAAGGTACCTACATTTTCACCATGTTTATCAATGAGTCAAATCTCAGGAATGGAGAAAAAAAAACATTTCTACAGAGACAGTGACAAGTTTAACTATGCTGACATCTTAGCCTCAACTGAAATAAAACACCATCAATCATCTGTAAAACGTTGACCATTATTTCACTCCCATAGAGGGAATGAGAGAATAGCACCAGAGGAACAGTTCTCCCTTTGTGCTACACTCTTAGAAAAAAAGGTGCTGTCTAGAACCTAAAAGGGTTCTTTGGCTGTTCCCAGAAGGAGAACCCTTTGAAGAACCCTTTTTGGTTCCAGGTAGAATCATTTTGGTTCCATTTAGAACCCTTTCCACAGAGGGTTTTACATGGAACACAAAATAGATCTACCTGGAACCGAAAAGGGTTCTACCTAGAACCAAAAGAGGTTCTCCTATGGGGACAGCTGTAGAACCCTTTTGGAACCTTTTTTTTCTAAGAGTGTACACCAATACAATAACATTTGATACCCATAGATAAACCACTTAGACTAAATCCTTACCATTTCACAAGTGGGGTAGGGTAACCCTCGACCGTACAGTATAGTTTCACAGGAGTGTGCTCCCAAACGGTATGGGATCGGAGTGTGGTCAGGAATTGAGGACCCCTGATCATAGACTCCTCACGAACGTACTTCTCAACCATCTTCTTCCGTACCTGAAGACAATATGGACATGTGACATTTTTACAGTATATGAAACCTCATTAAGTTTTCGTCAAAATCCTTTTCACCATACTGAGCCAAGCCGAGCTGAGGCGACCTGTACTGCGCTGGCCTGGTTATGCATGCAACATACAGATGTAGGATCTTAATCTGAGCCAGTTTGCTACAACAGGAAAATAATCCTGCAGCAACAGGACATTTTAATTATTACGTGGATTATAATTAATGGATTTAAAAAATCATAAGGGGAAATCAAGTCAGCAAATTGAAATTACAAACTTCAGAAGTCTTTTTAAACCTAAAATACACTACAAGTTTTACATTTCATGAAAATTCTCCTGCAACAGGGTGATCAAATTAAGATCCTACACCTGTAGTTGCTCGAACCGTGCTAGAGAGGATAATGTGAATAGAAAATATCGGAGCCTGTACAGTACGGTTTGGTTCAATACGGTGAAAAAATAACAAGTCTTTTGCAGATCTGATACTAAATATTTCCGCTCGTCTTTTTCAAAATACATTTATAATTATGGTGACATCTCCCAACAAGACAGATAAGGACCTTACCACTCCCTGGATTCTTGTTTCTTGTTTGTGATGATAATCGTCCTCCACAACCTCAGAGCTATATAAACAAAACAGACATAGTCAAAGCATAATTTACAAAAGGTAAAAGCAATTCCAAGTTCACTATTTCTTGGGCGTTTACGAAGTCAACACAAACAAGTGTAAGCAGCTAATTATGTTCAAGCAAACAAGCATTTAGGACCAAATCTACATTAAGTAAGGCTCACCGCAGTGAAAAGCCTCTAAGCACCACAAAAAACATCTATGTTAAGTCTAACCATAACAACCATAACAACTAAAGGATGTGCCATACATACAGTAAGCATCTTCGCTACATTTTAATAATCAGCTCATTGCTGAGTAAATATTGTTGGAAAGCTAAAAAGCACTTCATTTGCATCAAAAGCCCTCTCTCTAATAAAATCTAATCACATATTTAGCAGATGTTATTGCGGGTTTTGCAAAATAGCTTCATGTTGACAGTATTCTGATTGCATTTCTGTCAGATTATCTAGTGTACTATTTCTTGGGGATGAATCATCAGTCTGTGCATACCTGACAAAATAATCATACAAGTGTCCACAGGTAATATAGATGATCAGAGATTAAATAGATGAAACAGGGTACGATCCATAGACTGTATGGTACAGATGTAGGATGTGAATTTGAGCCAATTTGATTCAGCAGGAAAATAATCCTGCAGCAACAGGAACATTTTAATTATTATGTGGATTATAATTAATGGACATTTTTGTATAGGTTGATACATTTTTCGTAAATCAAGTCTGAGACATTACATGACCAAAGGTATGTGGACACCTACTTGTCAAACATGTCATTCCAAAATCATGGGCCTTCCCCAAACAGTTGCCTCAAAGTTGGAAGCACAGAATCGTCTAGAATGTTGCCACTATGCATTGGGGCAGGTAGCATTCTCCTGGCTTCTGCCAAACCAAGATTCGTCTGTTGGACTGCCAGAGGGTGATGCGTGATTCATCACTCAAGAGAACGCGTTTCCACTGCTACAGAGTCCAATGGTGGCAAGCTATACACCACTCCAGCCAACGCTTGGCATTGCTCATGGTGATCTTAGGCTTGTGTGCAGCTGCTCGGCCATGGAAACCCATTTCATGAAGCTACAGATGAACAGTTCTTGTGCTGACGTTGCTTCCAGAGGCAGTTTGGAACTCGGTAGTGAGTGTTGCAACCGAGGACAGACGATTGTTACGCGCTACGCTCTTCAGCACTAGGTCAGCACAGTCCTGTTTTGTGAGCTTGTGTGGCCTACCACTTTGCAGCTGAGCTGTGGTGCCACGTTGAAAGTCACTGAGCTCTTCAGTATGGGCCATTCTACAGCCAATGTTTGTTTATGGAGATTGCATGGCTGTGTGCTCGATTTTATACACCTTTCAGCAACAGGTGCAGCCAAAATAGCCAAATCCACGATACGTTTGTATTTATACTGTATTTCAAAGAGGAAATTACAAACTTCAGAAGCCTTTTCAAACCTCAACTACACTGCAAGTTTTAAATGTTTTGCATTGGAGGAAAGTTCTCCTGCAACAGGGTGATCAAATTAAGACTCTACATATGTACAAACTAATGTGAGTGTCCTGTCTCTAGTACTGACATAGATTTTTTTACATTTTGTCATTAAGCAGACCCTCTTATTGCGAGTAATTTACAGCAGTGAGTGCATATATTTTCTTACTTACTTACTGACTTTATTGTCCCAATGGGGAAATTTTGTTGCAGTGTCATGTACACATTTAAAGTGGCGTTTAAATACAAAACAAAATTGACAATACAGCTTTCATAACAGTTACATACCAATAAAAAACAAAAACAAATCAAAGACTAGCCTGCTGGCCTTACTGAGTCGTTAGGAACATCAGCCCGAGCTATTTAGGAGGGATATCACACCTGGCACAAATTATTGTCTAGTTCTGTTTTTCCTGCTGAGGGGTGCCCTGTATCTGCACCCAGAGGGGAGTAGTTCAACGTCTGGGTACAGGGGGTGGCTTGGGTCTAAAATGATTTTGTGAGCCTTGGGGTACCAGCCTTACTGGTACCCCAAGGGAATCAAACCCACAACCCTGGCGTTGCAAGGACCATGGTCTACTAACTGAGCCACTGTTGATCAATACACAATGCACAAATCAACACACCCCTCATTGAAGGCAAATAAGCTAAAGGTGTATTACAGAGAAAACCGTTCATTGTACATTGGCAGCTGCATTAGCAGCAGCTAATGGGTATCCATAATAAATACAAATACAAATTGCAAGACAGTGTAGCATGTGTCTCCAGTTTCCAGAAGAGAATGTGATCCAGTGATGTAATAGCAGTAGGATGGTTGCATAGTTACATGAGATTAGGCAATTAGCAGGGAACCAACCTGTTAGTGAGTTACAAGTGCTCTCTCCAGGTGTAAACTTACCCACTGTTAAAAGCCCAGCTGAATACACTAACTGCCATTTGAAACTGTACACCCAGGGCCAGATATACTTTATGTATTTACACCAGTGCTTTATCCTCAGAGGGGAATAAAGACCCAAAACAAATAGTAGAGGAAAAACAGTTAACTTTCTTAATTTACATTGAATCTAAATATGCTAAATAAGCTCTACAATTTAAATGCATTATTCACTCTGGTAAATAGCAGGTGCAAATTATACTCCTGTGCAAAAAATGTGTAAATCTGGCCACCAGTTTCCAAACCACATGGGCTACATTTACACAGGCAGCTTAATTTTGATCTTTTTTTCACTAATTGTCTTTTGACCAATCACATCAGATCTTTTCACATCAGATCTTTTTCAGAGCAGATCTGATTGGTCAAAATTGAGTTGCCTGTGTAAACGTTTCAAATGAAGCATAGGATTCCTATGGGCCCATCTTCCTTACCTTGTATACTGCTTTGCTACAACCTTAGACTGTGCACTGTGGTAGTCGTGGCTGATGTGCACGTGCTTGTGTCTGGCAACTGTTGCAGCCATAGTTGATCACTTTTAATGACCTGTGATTGAAATGACGAACACATAATACATAACACGTATTATATTGGCTAATAGTAATATAATGGCAACCCATAGACGTATAGTAGTTGTATGACAGAAACAAACCATGTTAATGTAGTTTTACAATGCAATGCAACAGATCCATAGCTCCTCTGGCTTTTTGATCCTCTGATGCATTTCAAGGCACAATATGCAGTACAGTACGTCCTTAGGTATTAGCACAATGAGACAGATATTCACTAATTTGTTCCCATTGGAAACAACAGGCTGTGGTCTATCTTGGTTTAGTTGTAAAACTCTTTGGTATTAGTGCCTGTGAGGTTACAGACACTGGGGGTCAAATTCCATCAAACCTGCAGTGCAAGGGGAAACATTGTGCCTGTTCTGATGTAATGGAACAGTCTGAGTTATGGGTAGGAGAGATAACACCTGTTCTGATGTAATGGAACAGTCTGAGTTATGGGTAGAAGAGATGACCCCTGTTCTGATGTAATGGAACAGTCTGAGTTATGGATAGAAGAGATGGCCCTTGTTGTGATGTAATGGAACAGTCTGCATTATGGGTAGAAGAGATAACACCTGTTCTGATGTAATGGAACAGTCTGAGTTATGGGTAGAAGAGATGACCCCTGTTCTGATGTAATGGAACAGTCTGAGTTATGGATAGAAGAGATGGCCCCTGTTGTGATGTAATGGAACAGTCTGAGTTATGGGTAGGAAAGATAACACCTGTTCTGATGTAATGGAACAGTCTGAGTTATGGGTAGAAGAGATGACCTCTGTTCTGATGTAATGGAACAGTCTGAGTTATGGATAGAAGAGATGGCCCCTGTTGTGATGTAATGGAACAGTCTGCATTATGCATTATTTTACGCTGCAGAGGCAGTTGCAGTGCGTTCTGTGTGGTGCATACATTGGATGTATCTAACGTATGCGTAAAACTGTATGCGTTGATGGCTTGACAGAAAGCAGAATGGTAGCAGGTAGCAGAAGCAGAATGTTGAACTTTTGTTGCACACATATCCAGATGATGCTGCGCACCATTTTGCGTAAGACACTGTAGGTGTGATCAAGGCGTTAGTTTTGAATAAGTTCTTTGAATATGGACATAGTTGTAATAATCTATAGGCCTATGGCAGCCTTAAATTCCCACAGTCCTACACAGTTGCATAATGCATCTCAACAATTGGAATAGGTTTACAATCAAATAACAGGAATTAGCTTTTTGACTTTTATATCCTATTCCCTATATTCATGTATCTGCCAGGTTGAGCTAATTTATAGAATACTTCTCAAGTATAAAGCAAAAGTGCTTAACATCAGACATTCAAGCACCAGATATATCAACCCCCCCTTGACACTTGAACTCCTGAGCCACATTTCTCTGCATATAGCAGACATATAGTCAGCTCTTTTTTATAGAATGAATTTTAAAAGTCCATATAAACTGATTTATTAGCATGCCATCAGAGCAACATTATGAGATCAATAATATAAGTCCCCAAAAATATTAAAATGAATATTGCTAGATAATATCCTTTTATGTCACGTCAGGGTCTAGGCAGTAGGCACTAATTAGGTAATTGGACTAATACATCTCCACATTCTGATATAACCAAGTCCCAAGCGCACATTTCTCAAATCAGCACCTGTCAGAAAAATCAAGGAATCTGTAAGGGAAGGCGATAATAGGCCTGACTTACCCCAAGAGATTACACGAGTTGAAAGCAGAGGTGGGTCAGCCGTAACAGGCTTGGAAGTCACTCGCTGATGAAAACAAAAAATGACCCACAGAGTGCAGCAACTCTCAGCATCCCATTTATGGATAGGCATATGACTATATATAGCTTTTACATCAACCCTCAACATCATTTCTTACTTGCAGTAGGCTAGGCTACATATCATGCAGTGTCGGTGCTTCTTTGCTCACTGTATAGGTTATTAAACATTTATTCCAGTTTGCAATATTTACAAAATTTGGCCTGAGCACAATGTGTCCAGTTTACTTCATTTAAATAATGTCATACTTCTTTCAACTCTAGCCTCTATTTAAGCAAGAATGCATTTTACGCTACAATTTTAAGAATTTCAAATAATTTTAATATTTGTTATTTATTTTAGCGTTAGGCTATCTTAATGCATTCTTGCTTTGCTCTATGCTCAACTGAAGGAACCAAGACGGAATCTTAAGACAACCCCTGAAACCTGAACTGTAGCCAGCACTATTTTTAACGGGAGATTGGGTTAGGAGTCAACAGTGTATATTCCTAGGCTATTCCTGCCAATAGCCCCAGAGCAGAGGCAATGTCACACAGCTTGTTAGCTTTATGCAAACATTATTAATCTATTAGTTAGCTTAAATGAAAACAATAACGGCTCATTCATAGCCTTCTGTCATAAATAACATTGTAAAAAATGTGTGCCAAGCCTGCCCATTTGTTATAGAAATATTAAAGAGATACATGCAATTTCAATAAACAATCAAACGTTTTTGTTTGTTGTTTTTAATTCAACTGTGTGGCCCAGTGTAATGTCATGATAGAAGTCTGTGTTTAATATTCGTGGCGAGTATGCGCGCCTATGGGGTATATATGGTTCATGGCTAGATGGATTACAGTTTATTTAAAATTGACATCTAAGGTTTACTTGTTTTGCATTTTAGCTAACCCTAACATTTTTCCTAGCCTTAACCTAATTATCTAACCTGCTGCGTAAATTCTCCTAAACAGCTACGAAAAGTAAAGTCTGGTGAACTACCATACAGGCTGCCTGCTACAAAGATACGTGTAACGCCCCACCAAGCAGACTGTCAACCAAGTTCAGGTTGTCATGCTGCGTCACAGAGTTGCTAAACTAATCGTCACGCAAATCCCTTCTCAAAGTCAGGTTATGAGTCGAAAAACTTGCCTATTTTCCTCTGAAGTACATAATCTCACGTTTCCAAAGCTATACGGCATTACATAGAACACATTAATTATCTCACATCTCGGAAAAGATTTGTAATGTTGTACTTCTTGTTCACGAAATGCGTCCTAATGTTGGTTTTTTGAGTTTGCGCCAATTGACTCCATTAACTCCTTGAAGGGGTGATCTTGTCCCAGAATGCACCGCGCGGCCCATTGACGACGCATGTGAAACGTACACAATGAACCCTCTAATACATTTCTAATGGAGTTGCCCATCTTCTCAAAAGTATTGTAACGACCCTGGGGTTATAAGCGCGGATATCGACTCTGCTGCTTGAGCATGCTTTTTTGGGGCACAGTCGATAGCGCGCTGGATTTCGGACTAGAAGGTTGAGGGTTCGAGACCTACTCCTTGCTGTTTCATTACATTGGTGTCAGAAGGTGTCAGAAGCTGCTTGCTACATTGCATTTCTCACATGATCTTGCGTGACTTCAATTTTCTACACGAGACTGTGCTCGGGACACTCTTTACACGACACTTCGATAGGAAGTGATTTTTGTAGCATTGGAAGGATAGCATTTTCGCTAACCCTAAACCTTTTCCTAAATTTAACGACAGTCTCCTAAACTTCTACATTCATTATCATAACCTTCCTCTTAAATTCTCCTAACCTGCTACGAAAAAGTAATTTCGGTATCGAAGTGTCGTAAAAAGAGTGTTTCTCCTGACAGGAGACCGTAAGACCAGTTGTCATTATTGAGTTAAAGTAGATTCCTTAATAGAAAATGACTCGAGTAAAAGTGAAAGTCAACCAGTAAAACACTACCTGAGTAAAAGTCTAAAACTATTTGGTTTTAAATATACTTAAGTATCAAAAGTAAATGTATAAATAATTTTAAAATCCTTATATTAAGCAAACCAGACAGCACAATTCTCGTTTTTTTATTGATGGGTGGACAGGGGCACACTCCAACACAGAGACATAATTTACAAACAAAGCATTTGTGTTTAGTAAATCCGCCAGATCAGATAGAAGGGATGACCAGGGATGTTCTCCTAATAAGTGCCTGAATTGGACAATTTTCCTGTCCTGTTAAATACTTTTGGGTGTCAGGGAAACTGTATGGAGTAAAAAGTACATACTTTTCTTTAGGAATGTAGTGAAGTAAAAGTTGTCCAAAATATAAATAGTAAAGTACAGATACCCCAAAAAACTACTTAAGTAGTACTTTAAAGTATTTTTACTTAAGTACTTTACATCATTGCGTGAGACTCAGCTCTGTTGCAGGAAAACAATTTCACACTTTCATTATTGTAGGCTACTACCAGAGACAGTAGAGAAAGCGAGACATCCACATATTTTTTCAGTTCAGAGCGTGGCTATTCTGGTCTACTTATTGCCCCTGCCACCTTGAAGGGCTGCCCAATATCTCACTGGCAATTTTTTCTGGTCGGGCGGGGCGGGTGGGGAGAGCTGGGAAAGGACAATAAATAGACCAGAACCATTGGTCTTACACGGTAAAGCAAGCTCACGTGAGAGAGGGAACGCCTACTTACAGAGACAGGAACCGTGAAAAATGTTTACAATGGTAAACTGCCTGAGTAAGACATCTTCATTTATCCACCATCTCTTCTACCTCCAGACGTCGAATCGTAGTGGCTATCTAATTTGAAACTATAAGTGATACTAGTGAGATGTCATATTTCTAATCTATAAAACAATATAAATATTTCCTCATCTAAATGGTCCTTCCAAACTTCTAGTTGTGTATACGCCAGGTTACTGTAGCAGGGTTTTACATCGATCCACAAGAACAAAAGAACAAAACACAGGTAAGAACTTGTTGTGTCACTCGTAGGCTATATTGAAAATGTACCCAATAGTCTAGGCTACGTGTAGCCAGCTGGAGACAGTGATTGTAAAATAATGGCAGTAACCCATAGCCTTCTATTGTGCAAGCTCAAGTTGCGCTCCCCCACAACGACGGTTTACACGGAGTTGCGAAACAGGCTCGATTATTTGACTTGACAGCAAACTGGCGCTGATGGGCGCAAATATCAGCTCAATAGTATCTGGCAAGCACCAATGTAAGAATCACACCATTTAAACCATTGTAGCCTATAACTGTTATTACATATGCTATATAGACTAAAATTAAACATTTATATAATAGGCTAAAAACATTTAGGTCAAGGGCGAAATTGTGGTGTAGGTATTGGGAGGGTGGGGGGTTGGGTTTAAAAGCATTTCCTGTAATTCTGCACAGTTTGACATGACTTATCATGCCTCTCTTGAGGGCTATGGCGGGGTATATGAATGGGGTATTTTGAAAACACAATATAAGTGGAAGGCGAAGTAGTCACCATCAATAATGAAGGTATTTCAAGGCAAATATTAAGACGTAAAATATGAAGACTGAGTTGTATTATAATGATCTTGTAAGGACCGACGCTGGAGTAGAGAAGCAGGTACGGGGGAGTCAAACATTCAATCGGAACAGACATGGAACAAGACAGGACCAGCATTAGCACAAGGACATATGACAATCAATGCTGAATCGGGGAACAGACATATAGGGGAAGTAATGACAGAGGTCCAGGAGTCCAGGTGAGTCCAATAATCGCTGATGGGCGTGACAGGGGAAGGCAGGTGTGTGTAATGATGGTGGCAGGAGTGTGTAGTTTTGTTATAGTTGAAGTTCGTCTACCTACAGTTGAAGTCGGAAGTTTACATACACTTAAGTTGGAGTCATTAAAAGTCGTTTTTCAACCACTCCACAAATTTCTTGTTAAAATACTATAGTTTTGGAAAGTCTGTTAGGAAATCTACTTTGTGCATGACACAAGTAGTTTTTCCAACAATTTTTTACAGACAGATTATTTCACTTATAATTCACTGTATCACAATTCCAGTGGGTCAGAAGTTTACATACACTAAGTTGACTGTGCCTTTAAACAGCTTGGAAAATTCCAGAAAATTATGTCATGGCTTTAGAAGCTTCTGATAGGCTAATTGACATCATTTGAGTCAATTGGAGGTGTACCTGTGGATGTATTTCAAGGCCTACCTTTCATATCATTACCTCTTTGTTTGACATCATGGGGAAATCAAAATAAATCAGCCAAGATGTCAGAAAAAAAATTGTAGACCTCCAAGTCTGGTTCATCCTTGGGAGCAATTTCCAAATGCCTGAAGGTACCACGTCCATCTGTACAAACAATATTACGCAAGTATAAACACCATGGGATCACGCAGCCGTCATACCGCTCAGGAAGGAGACGCGTTCTGTCTCCTAGAGATTAACATACTTTGGGGGCGAAAAGTGCAAATCAATCCCAGAACAACAGCAAAGGACCTTGTGAAGATGGAGGAAATGGGTACAAAAGTATCTATATACACAGTAAAACGAGTCCTATCTCGAAATAACCAGAAAGGCCGCTCAGCAAGGAAGAAGCCACTGCTCCAAAACCAACATAAAAAAGCCAGACTACGGTTTGCAATTGCACATGGGGACAAAGGTTGTACTTTTTGGAGAAATGTCCTCTGGCTGATGAAACAAAATAGAACTGTTTGGCCATAATGACCATTGTTATGTTTGGAGGAAAAAGGGGGAGGCTTGCAAGCTGAAGAACACCATCCCAACCGTGAAGCACGGGGGTGGCAGCATCATGATGTGGGGGTGCTTTGCTGCAGGAGGGACTGGTGCACTTCACAAAATAGATGGGAGGAAAATTATGTAAATATATTGAAGCAACATCTCAAGACATCAGTCAGGAAGCTAAAGATAGGTCACAAATGGGCAATGACCCCAAGCATACTTCCAAAGTTGTGGCAAAATCGCTTAAGGACAACAAATTCAAGGTATTGAAGTGGCCATCAAAGTCCTGACCTCAATCCTATAGGAAGTTGTGGGTAGAACTGGAAAGTGTGTGCGAGCCAGGAGGCCTACAAAATGCCAGCTCTGTCAGAGGAATGGGCCAAAATTCACCCAACTTATTGTGGGAAGCTTGTGGAAGGCTACCTGAAACCTTTGACCCAAGTTAAACAATTTAAAGGCAATGCTGCCAAATACTAATTGTATGTAAACTTCTGACCCACTGGCAATGTGATGAAAGAAATAAAAGCTGAAATAAATCATTCTCTCTACTATTATTCTGACATTTCACAATAAAGTGGTGATCCTAACTGACCTATTTTGACAACTTTTTTTTACTAGGATTACATTTCAGGAATTGTGAAACTGAGTTTAAATGTATTTGGCTAAGGTGTATGTAGACTTCAACTGTGTGTGTGTGTTAGTGCCTTCAGAAAGTATTCAGACCGAACAAACTGTCATGGTCCAAACACACCAAGACAGTTTTGAGGAAGGTACGACAACACCTTTTCTCCCTCAGGAGACTGAAAAGATTTGGCATGGGTCCCCAGATCCTCTAAAAGTTCTATAGCTGCACCATTGAGAGCATTGTGACCGGTTGCATCACCGCCTGGTATGGCAACTGCTCGGCATCTGACCGTAAGGCGCTACATACTAGGCAGTGTTAGAGGAAGGCCCAAAAAATTGTCAAAGACTCCGGTCACCCAAGTCATAGACTGTTCTCTCTGCTACCCCACGGCAAGCGGTACCGGAGGGCCAAGTCTAGGACCAAAAGGCTCTTTAAGAAATTCTACCCCAAAGCCATAAGCCTGCTGAACAATTAATCAAATGGCCACCTGGACTATTTACATTGCAAGGGGTCAGTGCCCGACCCCTTTGTTTTTACACTGCTGTTACTCACTGTTATCTATGCTTAGTCACTTTACAAATGACCTTGACTAACCTGTACCCCCGCACATTGACTCAGTACTGGAAACCCCCTGTATATAGCCTCATTATTGTTATGTAATTTTCTTGTTACTCTTTGATTATCATTATTAATTTGTGGTAACTATTTTCTTTACTCTATTACTTGAAATGCATTGTTGGTTAAGGTGCTTGTAAGTAAGCATTTCACAGTAAGGTGTGTTGTATTCGGCGCATGTGACATAACATTTCATTTGATTTGAATTCAATTGATTGGACATGATTTGGAGAGGCACACACTTGTCTATATAAGGTCCCACAGTTGACAGTGCATGTCAGAGCAAAAACCAAGCCATGAGGTCGAAGGAATTGTCCGTAGAGCTCAGAGACAGGATTGTGTCAAGGCACAGATCTGGGGAAGGCTACCAAAACATTTCTGCAGCATTGAAGGTCCCCAAGAACATAATTTTTAAATGGAAGAAGTTTGGAACCACCAAGACTCTTCCTAGACCCGGGCGCCCGGCCAAACTGAGCAATCGGGGGAGAAGGGCCTTGGTCAGGGAGGTGACCAAGAACCTGATGGTCACTCTGACAGAGCTATAAAGTTCCTCTGTGGAGATAGGACAACCATCTCTGCAGCACTCCACCAATCAGGCCTTTATGGTAGAGTGGTCAGACGGAAGCCACTCCTTAGTAAAAGGCACATGACAGCCCGTTTGGAGTTTGCCACTAGGCACCTAAAGACTCTCAGAACGCTCAGGACCTCAGACTGGGGCGAAGGTTCACCTTCCAATAGGGTCGTTGCACTAAGCACACAGCCAAGACAGCGCAGGAGTGGCTTCTTAACAAGTCTTTGAGTGGCCCAGCCTGAGCCCGGACTTGAACCCAATCAAACATATCTGGAGAGACCTGAAAATAGCTGTGCAGCGACGCTCCCCATCAGGATCTGCAGAAAAGAATGGGAAAAACTCCCCAAATACAGGTGTTCCAAGCTTGTAGCATCATACCGAAGAAGACGTGAGGCTGTAATCGCTGCCAAAGGTGCTTCAACAAAGTACTGATTAAAGGGTCTGAATACTTATGTAAATGTGATATTTCTATTTTTTTATTTGTAATAAATTTGCTAAAATGTCTAAAAATCAGTTTTTGCTTTGTCTGTATGGGGTATTGTGTGTGTATATTTATCAGGGGGGGAAAACAATTTAGTCCATGTTAGAATAAGGCTGTAAAGTAAAAAAATATATATTAAAAAGTCAAGGTCTGAATACTTTTTGAATACCAATATGGGTGTCCACATTCCAAATGAGTGGATTTGGCTATTTCAGCCACACCGTTGTTGACAGGTGTATGAAATCAAGTACATAGCCATGCAATCTACATAGACAAACACTGGCAGTAGAATTGCCTTTACTGAAGAGCTCAGTGACTTTCAACGTGTCACCGTCATAGGATGCCACCTTTCCAACAAGTCCGCTTGTCAAATTTCTCCCCTGCTAGAGCTGCCCCTATTAACTATATGTGCCGTTATTATGAAGTGTTAAGTTCTCGGAGCAACAGCGTCTCAGCCGCGAAGTGGAAGGCCACAGAAAATCACAGAACGGCACCGCTGAGTGCTAAAGCACGTAGCGCATAAAATATCATCTGTCCTCGGTTGCTGCAATCACTACCAAGTTCCAAACTGGCCCCGGAAGCAACGTCAGCACAAGAACTGTTCGTTGGGAGATTCGTGAAATGGGTTTCCATGGCCGAGCAGCCGCACACAAGTCTAAGACCACAATGCGCAATGCCAAGCGTCGGTTGGAGTGGTGTAAAGTTCCCCGCCATTGGACTCCGGAGCAGTGAAAACGCGTTCTCTGGAGTGATGACTCGCGCTTCACCATCTGGCAGTCCGACGAATCTGGGTTTGCCCGTTGCCAGGAGAACACTACCTGTCCCAATGCATAGTGCCAACTGTAAAGTTTGGTGGCGGAGGAATAATGGTCCGGGGCTGTTTTTCATCGTTCAGGCTCCTTAGTTTCAGTGAAGGGAAATCTTAACCATACTGCATACAATGACATTCTAAATTATTCTGTGCTTCCAACTTTGTGGCAAGTTTGGTGAAGGACCTTTCATGTTTCCGCATGACAATGCTCCGTGTACAAAGCGAGGTCTGTACAGAAGTGGTTTGTCGAGATTGGTGTAGAAGAACTTGACTGGCCTGCACAGAGCCTTGACCTCAACCCCATCGAACACCTTTGGGATGAATTGGAACACCAACTGCAAGCCAGGCCTAATCGCCCAACATTAGTGCCCGACCTCACTAATGCTCTTGTGGCTGAATGGAAGAAAGTCCCCGCAGCGATGTTCCAACCTCTAGTGGAAAGAATTCCCAGAAGAGTGGAGGCTGCTATAGCAGCAAAGGGAGGACCAACTCCATCTTAATGCCCATGATTTTGGAATGAGAGGTTTTATTTTAAATACATTATTGTGGGGGACGAATCAACCTTTTCTGAATATCCCCTGTGGTAATTCCACCTATGATTTAAGTGGCATATACAATTGAAGTTGTAGGCGTTATAATTGTAAGAGTTAGCCTACCAACAAAGATATTAGGCCTACAGATCATGTCAATCCAGCTATGGTCCAAAATCGACCTATCCTAATGGTATGTTTTTTTTGTTTCAGCGTAAACATGAAATCTTTGGCACTTGTTGTCCTGCT
This sequence comes from Salvelinus namaycush, assembly GCF_016432855.1. Taxonomy (NCBI): domain Eukaryota; kingdom Metazoa; phylum Chordata; class Actinopteri; order Salmoniformes; family Salmonidae; genus Salvelinus; species Salvelinus namaycush. The sequence continues at coordinate 8,189,204 of NC_052341.1, read as the reverse complement.
GTGCCTTGCCTGCGGTCTGATGTCTTCCTCATTCGTACTCGCGTCGCCGTAAGTACTGGTAGGCCTGTCTGTCTGGTTAATGCACTGGTAGGCGTATCTGTCTGGTTAATGGCCTCTGTATCAAGCCATTCATTCCAATGTAAGTATTATTTTTGAGACAACAGCTCATAGGTCAGCGTGAGGCAGCTAGGATCGATTCCCCCAACTTTCCAAACCCAGGACACTCTAACCACAGGGCCACTGAGTTGGTGTCATTCCGTAGCAGGTCTCAATGCAAATTAAAGGCCATTAAATGAGTGAGGCACTTTGATCATGCTAATGTTACTATTTTATTGAATGTAACTCTGCTTTATTTCAGGCATATGTGGAGTAAGTTGATCCTAACTCAACACTGGCCAAGCACGTTTTGCAGTGTAAGCTACTTTATGGTTTGATAGCATAATAAACTCTACGTATCATGTGTTGATCTGATTGTATAATTGATACAGTGGCCATAAGTTTCCAGATGTGCCACCTTGTATGACAAAATAAACATTTTGACATGCAGATGGAACACTGTGATCCTAAATTTGACTACTGGACTTTGCATGGACTGTGGTAAGGATGACTTAATAATGTTCAGTAAAAAATAAAGCACTGAAGATGCTGCCTTTGCCCGCAACCCAATCATCATGGTTTCTGAGTTTGAGTGACAAGAAACTGTGGTGGACTCTGTTATCTTTGTACACATTTGACCAATGTCTGTGTCTTACAGGCCAGATAAAGGCCAGGAATGCAATTCATCTTGGCACTTCAATGTAACTCTAATCCAGGTATGTTCTGCTGGGGGAAAAAACATACATTTTGCTTATTCGTGACAATTTTTTTTATTTTGAAGTCAAAAGTCAAGTGTTTATAATTTTAAAAATTAAGAGAAATGTTTGATCGTGACTATGTTTTACAGGACCTACTTCCAGATATGCAGAAGTGGTGGCCGGATCTTATAACTCCAGCATCCTCTGAATTCTGGTCTGTTCTAATTTTGTATAAATACTTTACTCCAGGTCATTGTTATATTTTCAGGTAAGAAGATTTTCCTAAACAAATGTTAGCACATTTGATCTTCTATTTACAGGCAATATGAATGGCAAAAACATGGAACGTGTGCTGCAAAAGCAGAGTCCCTAAACAGTCAACACAAATACTTTGGCAAAGTCCTGGAGCTGTATCACACATTAGACCTTGATGGGTAAGTGTACTGAAATAACAATAGAGTATCCTCATGAAACATATGGGATAATATATGGTCTGTATACCCTGAAGCCTGATTTATGTTTCTACTAGTTATTTATAAATTCTTTATGTCTTCAGAGTGATGAAGAAATTTAACATTGTGCCCTCGGAGACTTACTATACGGTAAGTACATCATTATTACTACATTACCAAGGACAATGGCATTTTGCACTGATTAAATTGCTGTATGTTTAAAGTTAGACTTAAAGAACGGCAAGTATTTTTGCGTCATATCAAGAAACATACTATACTGTTTTAAAGGAAACCCTGTGTTATGGGAAACCCGCCATAGTTTTTAATTTACTCCAAGTCATTTGACTTACTGTTCCTGTTTACAGATGTAGGATCTTGATTTGAGCCAGTTTGCTACAGCAGGAAAATAATCCTGCAGCAACAGGAAATGTGAATTATTATGTGTAATTAATGGACATTTTTGTAAGGGTTGAGACATTTTTCGTAAGGAAAACTCCAAGTCAGAAATTTCAAAGTAGAAATTACAAACTTTAGAAGCCTTTTTAAACCTCAAATACACTTCACATGTTGAAGTTCTTGCATTGCAGGAAAACTTTCCTGCAACAGGGTAATCAAATTAAGATCTTACATTTGTACTTAGCTACTGTCAGTGAAATGACTCAGATGTGTGCATGCATCCAATAGCATGTGATGAATACTCATGGTTAAATGTACTACTTCTGTGTTTTTAGTTTGACCACATCGAAGGAATCATTCTCAACTTCTACAGTGTGAAACCAAAGATTCAGTGTATTCATCCAAAGGTATCATGTTTTTTACAATATTTTTATTTTGGTAGAATGCAAACTCAAGCACTAGTTATTGAATTTGCCTACAGGTTTTCTTTGAAGAGTAGAGGATTATGTGGATTGTGTACAATTTTTGTATTTAGAATACATTTCCTTAATCATTCTACATAAATAGTGTTTGTTTCACAACTAAAATGTTAAATCATGAATCCTAACCTTGAATGGAGACCATATCACTAAGTTCTTTCTTGTTCACAGGGTGGGAAGGTGCAAATCTTGGGCCAGATCGAGATCTGCTTCAACTCAGACTTCCAACTTGCCAACTGTGAGCATTCTGAGACCGACACTCTGAGACTAATTGACTTCCTCAATGTTAAGGGTACAGAGTTTAGTGTATGTGACCATGCCACACCTGTCTACTACCCTCCCCTTAAGGGGAAGCCATCAATGTAGTGGCTAGTGAGGTCTGGTTACTCTATAATCAGTCATATCTCACATGGAACATACTCTTCGAAAAAAGGGTTATTCGGCTGTCTCATAGGAGAAACCTTTTTGGTTCCAGGTAGAACCCTCTGTAGAAAGGGTTCTACATGGAACGCAAAAGTGTTCTACCTGCAACCAAAAATAGTTATTCAAAGGGTTCTACTATGGGGACAGCCGTAGAACCCTTTAAGGTTCTAGATAGCACCTTTTTTTCCTGAGTGTAGATACAAGGTTCTACTAAGTGTGAGTTAGCTCAGAAATACTATACTGGACTACTAAAAACACAACTGTTTCCAATTGAATTTGTCTACTACTATTTTGATCTGTTTTCTGTGTTTTCTGGCATTCAAACTTAAAATTGTACTGCTTGATTCTTAGAAGCAGGTTGATCATGTTTTAACTCAGGGAATAAATCAGCTTTTAATGATAACACTCCTGAAGGCCTATACTTCCTATATAATGCTTTATAAATATTTTATACGCAAATGGCATACTAAGAGTGATGTAAGGTCCTTAAATCTTGTGCTTTGCCAAATGTGTCATACAAATATATAAAAAATGTTTTATTGACACATACAACAAATAGGTACAGTGAAATGTGTTGTTTTACAGGGTCAGCCATAGTCAGATTTTTCACCTTGTCACCTCAGGTATTTGAACCAGCGACCTTTCTGTTACTGGCCCAACGCTCTCACTGATCATAATAACCCTAATGCCACCAGTAATATAGTATGACATTTGCTTTTAAATTGTTTAAAGTATGGTCCTACTTTTTGTCAAACAAAATCTAAAGTTCAATGCACGGTTTATGAAGAAGTCTTTTCACTGCCTCCATTACTCTTTAAAAATGTTTTGATGTAAAAAGTGTTGAGTTATTAAGATTGTGTATGGTGGTGGTTAAAACCCATTGGTTTACATTAGTAATGCCATCTCCATAATTTGATGGAATGATGATCATGATTTAATCAGATATACTTATTGTATCTGAAACTGATGTTGTTTCTGCTGTTAAGTTAGTTAGATTTCATTTCAGTTGTGGGATACGCTTTGGTTTTAAATGGTGGCTTTATTTGATATGGTTCCGATCCTCTGTAATTTTTACTGACAATTAATTAAATACATGTTTCTATTGCAGCAGTTGTACATACTTTTTACCCCTACAATTTGCATTTTAGGGAATCCAGGTAACTAGTGTAATGTGTAAGTATGCACATTCAACTACATGCCACAAGAGGTCAGGAAACGTCTACACAACACCAATGGCCAACAGAGGCAGTATACCTGTCTTACATTGTCTAGCATTGTTCAGTCTGTTACAATAAATTACACATTTAAAGAAATGTTATATCCACAAAAGGTATGACATGATATAAAACTCCATGTCCAGGCACTCAAATGCTGATGAGTTTGACTTAAAATCATGTATATTTACATATACATATACATATTTATATTTGTCACACACTCTTCACCAACTTAACTGCAGATGTATAGTCAGTTTATTAGAACAAAGATGATGATTGCCACTCCATCTTAACTGTCTCCTGCGCAAGAAGATGTCTAAATCATTTTTGTTAATGAAAGCTATTTACTATAGTGGTAGAATAGCAAAGCTGGTGGTGTATAGGCTAGTTATACCATACAGTCAAGCCCTTGATCTTTCCTCTTGACAATTTACCTTGTGTGAGATTTATTGGGCTGTTGGAGTACATGAGACATTGTTCTTTTTACAGACCTGGGCCTCATGCAAGGCATGGAAACATACTGAAGAGCTTCATCTGTTTGTGGCCGGTGGTAAGTAAAGCTTATTTTTGCAAGAAGTATTTAAACTTTTTTAAATAAAAGGGGTTTATCAAAATCCTGGGACGGGATGTTTAAATATACACACAATAACTTGTCTAACTTACATGTCATCATAGTTTAGTATTTCCCTGCAAATGTGAACTGCAATTGACTCCCTGACCCCAAAATAAAACTTTTAATTTTGTATTATGGGCCTTGGCTGTCAGATATAATGAATATTATGTGTGGTGCAATCAGTTTTATGTAAGCTGTTGTAGTAGGATAAGAGGAAAGCGGTTATAGCAGGGGTGTAAAACATACCGCCGGGGATGGGTTCCAATCCAGCTCGTGTGTGGTTTGAGTGTTTTTAATTTAAAAAAATATTTTATTGGAGGTGTTATGGACACAATATACTTTACTGTAGAAATTATAATGGTTCTACATTCATGCAGTTTGTGTGTCCAGCTCACTAATAATAACCTAAATAAAACTAGACAGTAAAGGAGCACTGAAAATATAACCGAAATATAACCGAATGCGGCCCCTGCGTAAAATTAGTTTTACACCCCTGGGTTATAGTGTCAATGTAAAATCTAATTTGCCAAGAACAGGAAAAATCAAATAGGTGTAGGGGGAGCAACAGCTGCCTCAGTTGCTATTAGACACACACAGTGAGATCCATGCATCACTCCTAATGTGGTTATTGAAGTCGCTTAACAGTGGTAGTCAGGTTGATTCTTCCTGACTGAAAACTCTCAGCTGCATCACTGTTACCTAATTGGTAACCAGGCCCATTTGAAATGCATTTCATTCCTCTTCTCTCCTTTTGAGAGGTTAAGTGTCTTATGTCCTCAAGTCAATGGAGACAGCATGGGATAGTCACCCACACAAGAGCACTCATGGCCTCATTCCTCAGCTCCTCTATAGCCAGGGTGGTTTCCTCTTGGTAACGGTCCTAAACCAGATCTCATCTCGGTAACGGTCCTAAACCAGATCTCATCTCGGTAACGGTCCTAAACCAGATCTCATCTCGGTAACGGTCCTAAACCAGATCTCATCTCGGTAACGGTCCTAAACCAGATCTCATCTCGGTAACGGTCCTAAGCCAGATTTGTTACGTTACAGCCTTATTCTACAATGGATTAAATAAAAACAATTCCTCATCTACACACAATACCCCATAATGACAAAGCAAAAACGTTTTGTACAGAGAGATCGTAGCAAAGTACAGAGAGATCGTTGATGAAAACCTGCTCCAGATTGCTCAGGACCTCAGACTAGGGAGAAGGTTCACCTTCCAACAGGAACACGACCCGAAGCACCCAGCCAAGACAATGCAGGAGTGGCTTCGGGACAAGTCTCAATGTCTTTGAGTGGCCCAACCAGAGACCGGAGTTGAACCCAATCGAACATCTCTGGAGAGACCTAAAAATAGCTGTGCAGCGACGCTCCCCATCCAACCTGACAGAGCTTGAGAGGATCTGCAGAGAAGAATGGGAGAAACGGCACAAATATAGTTGCGCCAAGCTTGTAGCATCATACCTAAGAAGACTCAAGGCTGTAATCACTGCCAAAGGTGATTTAAACAAAAGTACTGAGTAAAAGGTCTGAATAAATATCTAAACACTTGTTTTTGCTTTGTCGCTATGGAGTATTGTGTGTAGATTGAGGGGGGGAAAACAATTTTATCATAACGTGGAATAAGTCAAGGGGTCTGAATACTTTACGAATGCACTGTATGTTTTTCCAGCAGCATACTATTTACATTTACATTTAAGTCATTTAGCAGACGCTCTTATCCAGAGCGACTTACAAATTGGTGCATTCACCTTATGATATCCAGTGGAACAACCACTTTACAATAGTGCATCTAACTCTTTAAGGGGGGGGGGGTAGAAGGATTACTTTATCCTATCCTAGGTATTCCTTGAAGAGGTGGGGTTTCAGGTGTCTCCGGAAGGTGGTGATTGACTCCGCTGACCTGGCGTCGTGAGGGAGTTTGTTCCACCATTGGGGTGCCAGAGCAGCGAACAGTTTTGACTGGGCTGAGCGGGAACTGTACTTCCTCAGAGGTAGGGAGGCGAGCAGGCCAGAGGTGGATGAACGCAGTGCCCTTGTTTGGGTGTAGGGCCTGATCAGAGCCTGAAGGTACGGAGGTGCCGTTCCCCTCACAGCTCCATAGGCAAGCACCATGGTCTTGTAGCGGATGCGAGCTTCAACTGGAAGCCAGTGGAGAGAGCGGAGGAGCGGGGTGACGTGAGAGAACTTGGGAAGGTTGAACACCAGACGGGCTGCGGCGTTCTGGATGAGTTGTAGGGGTTTAATGGCACAGGCAGGGAGCCCAGCCAACAGCGAGTTGCAGTAATCCAGACGGGAGATGACAAGTGCCTGGATTAGGAGTGCTTGATCATATGCTTGATCACTATGCTTGATCATGTCAAAAGCTGCATTGAAGTCCAACAAAACCGCTCCCACAATTTTTTTATTATCAATTTCTCTCACCCAATCAGTCATTTGTGTAAGTGCCATGTTGTGAATGTCCTTCCCTATAAGCGTGCTGATAGTCTGTTAATTTATTTACTGTAAAATAGTATTGTATCTGGTCAAAAACTATTTTTTCCAAAAGTTTACTAAGTGTTGGTAACAGGCTGATTGATCGGCTATTTGAGCCAGTGAAGGGTGCTGTACTATTCTTGGGTAGCGGAATGACTTTTGCTTCCCTCCAGGCCTGAGGGCACACATCTTTTGTAAACTTAGATTGAAGAGGTGGCAATATCGTCCGCTATCATCCTCAGTAATTTTCCATCCAAGCTGTCAGACTCAGGTGGCTTGTCATTGTTGATAGACAACAATAATTTTTTCACCTCTTCAGCAGTCACAAAATTACAATGCTTGTCTTTCATAATTTGATCAGTTAAGCTTGGATGTGTAGGTTTGGCATTTTGTTCCTGGCATGTCATGCCTAACTTTGCTTTTCTTGCCAATTAAAAAATAATTAAAGTAGTTGGCAATATCAGTGGGTTTTGTGATGAATGAGCCATCTGATTTAATGAATGATGGACTAGGAGCTGAGTTTGCCCTTTTGCCCAAAATTTCATTTAAGGTGCTCCAAAGCTTTTTGCTGTCATTCTTTGTTTCATAGTGTAGTTTCTTGTTTTTATTCAGTTTAGTCACATGATTTCTCAATTTGCAGAACGTTTGCCAGTCGGTTATACAGCCAGACTTTGTTGCCGTTCCTTTTGCCTCATCCCTTTCAACCATAACATTTTTCAATTCACCGGGATTACAATTTTGTCATTTTCTTAATGGGTGCATTCTTATTAGTAACTGGAGAAAGCAATTTCATAAATGTGTCAAGTGCAGTGTCTGGTTGCTCATCATTACACACCACAGACCAGCAAATATTCTTTACATGATCAACATAGAAATCACTACAAAACCTCTTGTAGGACTTCTTATACACAATATTAGGTCCAGCCTTTGGAACTTTGGTTTTCCTGGATATGGTAATATTGTGATCACTATAACTGTTGGATTTGGATACTGCTTTACAGCAGATTTCTCTATCATTAGTAAAGATGTGGATGATTTCATTATCCTCTATAGCCAGGGTGGTTTTCTCTTGGTAGAGGTCCTAAGTCAGATCCAGTCAACTGGCTTTTAATCAGTGTGAATTCATGGGAGCTGGTACCCAGAGGTAATGGCTGATAGCAATTCTGTCTGCTGTTGAAAGCAATCGTTTTGTAATTCACTCATCTGTGGTAGATGAGAGCTAAGATCCTGTGTTGTCTGCCCTTCTTCCTGTGAGGGCAACTGGGCCGAAAGGAAGTAATTTCACCTTGAGTCATCGCTGGTTCTCCCTGACCAGAGTGAGCGGTAAAAGTAAGGCTGAGTTCGTCTTCGCCTCGTTGACCGAAGACGAGGGTCCTTATGAAGAGCTCCTGAATACACCAGAGGATATTATAATATAACAGTATTTGTGTTTTATATGGTGAGTATGTGATATCCTTTATTATGACTTAGTCGTATGAATGTAAGAAAAACAAGTGGATACATAGTGAGAGTATCCAGCTCTCTAATGTAATGACGTCTAATCTGCATCAATAGAAAGGAGGAGTTTGGAGGACTTGTACAGAGAACTATATACTGGCTAACTGATGTATATGCAGTTTAGCAATTTCGTCATGAATTTTGTTCTGGAGGCAGCTCTGCAAAGTGGTCACTAGCTGGCACAGCCACATTCATAAAATGTGATTTTAAACCTAACCTTAACCACACCGTTAACCCTAATGCCAAACTCTAACCTTAAATTAAGACCAAAAAGCTCATTTTTGTGTAGATAAATTTTTACATTATAGCCAATTTTTACTTTGCAGCTAGCCTATCTAAGGGGACATCGCTCAGTTCTGCCTCCAGGACAAGACTCATGACAGTAAATGTCAAGCTGCAATGTATACAGGTGTTAGTAGTCCAACAAAAGTGATGCATGCAGAGTTCCTATATATGTCATTAAGCAGCTGTGTAGTCCCCAAAACCACATAACCCAGAAATGCATTAATGTCCAGTGCTCAGTCTGTCCTCCTAAATCTAGTTAAATGACGTTAATCCTTCAGCGATACACCAGTCAAACACAATAAGAGATCTGCTGATTTTCAGACAAATCTCTATTTCCCAGGAAATGACACTGATAAAGAGTGCCACTGGATAGCCTGAGTTATCAGCCTTCACCAATGCATTTTATGGTAGTGAGTTGATTAAATCTATAATTGCAACTCACCTATGCTGTGATTAGAAATATGAAGTTATATTTTATCGTCAGTCATCTAAGGAATCACAATATTTCAAGGAAATTAATAAATACATGATAAGATCTTGCTACTAGTATACCTCATTTGGGGGGCTTATCTAGGAATATCCAGGTGCAAGATGCTGTATTAAACGTGTGCAGCTACACAGGTGAGATGAAGGGAGGCATATCTTTTCACAGCAGACCTATAAACACAGCCAGGGTGACCACTGCTCCATTACTCACTCTCCAGAGAGCTGAAAGAACAGGAGACGTACATGAAGACCAGACAGATACGGGCGGCTGACATTCTGGGTCCTGATGGATTGCTCTCTATGGATCACAGCACCCCTGGCTTTGGGTGAGATAAGCTTAATCAGCCACGGACCTGGCTACAGCCCAGATACTTCTCCACCTCTGTATCTCTGTCTCCAAGCATTCTATAGCTCGTATTTTCCATGCCTAACTACAGTCCTTCCAGCCATTTAGACACAGCAAAGCAGTACCTAGGCAAGGTTTTGGACCGCACTGATAACCATGGCATTTCTCATTAATGTGCATCCTGATATTTGAGGGTCAAGGCCGGTCTTTCGGGATAATTACGTTTTACTTACGTAAAAGACATTTCTTTTCACGTGAGTGAGCATGAACGATGGCTCAAATTATGTGCTCAGTGAATATATATTAAGGTACCTTCTTAAACAAGAAAAATGTTAAGCCATACTCTGTATCAGAGATTTGACACATTTATTTTAATTCATGTCTACCTCTAACAAGGAACAGTATTATGACTTGGTAATTCAATACAGTTTAGGTGAATGTCAAATCCTCTGAAGGAATATTTAAATCTATAATATGATTTAAACAGTACAGTAATGTGGATATACTACTACAATCCTCCCATGTCATAGTAGTTGATTTATGGTATGATTTGAACATAAATGTAAGGTTCTGATATACTGTAAAAAAAAATATATATATCAGCATTACCGTATGTGCAGGCTAAGGTTCAGATCTACTACTGTATTCAGGCAGTTATTATGCTTCAGCTCCATGGGGACCGGTGCAGTATGGGAGACAAACATAATCTGTTTGAAAGATCACTTGATTTCTTTCTGCTAATTTCTTTGTGCTAAACAGCTTTGCATTGGTCTGTAATACAGATATGTGCCTTTAGTTATGCTCGAACCCTGTCCTTGTGTAACTGTTTGATTTCTCCACCTGCCCGCACTTCCTATGTCACTCCAATGCTAATTATCTCTGTATACTGCATAGTATAAACTGTTCACACTGCACTATAATACTATTTATGGGGAATTATGCATTATAGTTTACAATTGGCTCATTCATCCCCCTCTCCCCTGTAACTATTCCCCAGGTCGTTGCTGTAAATGAGAATGTGTTCTCAGTCAACTTACCTGGTAAAGTAACGGAAAAATAAATAAATAGTTTGTCCTGTGTAATCCTCTGTTTAATCATTAATGTGATCAGAAGATTAATTGATAGTTTCAGTCAGTGGCAGTCGTGACGTTTAAGATGAGGGAGCATGTTCTTTTTTTTTATGAGCATGGTCTTATTTCTATTACAGCATATTGGATGACTGTCATTCATATTCCATTCACCCAGCTCAATGTAACATTGATAGGTTTAGGCTACTACATGATGTTCAAATTTACTCTATACCTATCATAAGGTTGTGACAATCCAGCCTATGAATGAAAGTTTACAACGTAGGTGCACACAGGTTGAGAGACAAATTAGAGTAATTAAGGTGACAGACAGCGACACATTCAATACCGTCTTGCACACTTGCCTGCAACTAGCTGATCTAGGGTGTAATCATTAGACCAACAGTTACAAACAAGAGTTTTTATTGGACAAATTCAGGTATGTTTATCCCTGTTTCGTTCCGTTTGCTTCCATTTTAAGAAATGTTCAACATAATCGGAGGAATGAATACACCCCTGATCACACGCAAACACAGTTCACAATCATAGCAGCCACATACAAACGGCATGATAATTTTGCTCGTTTTAGAATTCCTTCTCGCATCTATTCGCTCTCCGTCCTCTCACCTTTTCCCTTTGCTTGTGGACCTCAGTGCACAACACATCAGGTGGTGAAATCAATGAGGCACTGAAATTAATGTTTTTCTTATTGAAAATCTATTTCCTTACTAATGGGTGTCTAGGTAGTGCAAGATTTAGTTTTGGCTGGCACACAACCTCGTCACTGATTTCTATTAGTTTCCTTTATTGATGTTGATTTGTATCTGTCATAGTCTGAGCCTAGAGGAAACATGCACCTAATTATTATCAGGAGGCGCAGCACTTGTACCCTTATAGAACCTCAGACTGGGGGCGAAGATTCACCTTCCAACAGGACAATGACCCTAAGCACACAGCCAAGACAAAGCAGCAGTGGCTTCGGGACAAGTCTTTGAATGTCCTTGAGTGGCCTAGCCCGATCCTGGACTTGAACCTGATCGAACATCTCTGGAGAGACCTAAAAATACCTGTGCAGCAACGCTCCCCATCCAACCTGACCAGTGCTAAAGAGGATCTGAAGAGAAAAATGGGAGAAACTTCCCAAATACAGGTGTGACAAGCTTGTAGTGTCAGACCCAAGAAGATTTGAGGCTGTAATCGCTGTTAAAGGTGCTTCAACAAAGGGTTTGAATACTAATGTAAATGTGATATTTAACTTTTTATTTATTTAAAAAAATGTCTAAACCTGTTTTTGCTTTGTCATGAGGTATCGTCTGTAGATTGATGAGGGGGAAAAAACAATTTCATCAATTTTAGAATAAGGTGTTAACGTAACTAAAATGTGGAAAAAGTCAAGGGGTCTGACTACTTTCTGAATGCACTCTAAGGCTACAAAAGGTGGACTTTTTGAATGGATGGTGTAGACTTTCTATAGGCACTATATTTGAAGAAGTTGCTGATGTGACAGTCTCTTCAGTTTATTCCAGAAGTTTTGAATTGTAAAAATGCAATGCATACTTGGGAGGAGCATGGTTTAGGATCCACAGCTTGATGTACTGTACTCGCCTTATTGGATGTGATCAATGTGTCTTGGCAATGTAAGTATAGTAGATAAAACCTACTGGTGTTGTGTGGAACCTATGAGGAAGTGTTTGCATGATAACTCCCACATTCCATCTGTGTTCTCAGAGTGAGATCAAGTCCAGTATAATTACATGCTGTCCTAATGGCTGCTGTACAAACTGAAGTGATGACTGAATTGTTTTTTACACCCCCTGAATCTAAAATGAAGAATTTCCACATAGCTTGTCTTCTTGAACAGATGCTTAGAACATTATTTCAACTAGGCAGATTTACTGTAATAGGGGGAACAGTGCTGCATCATGAATCCCAGTCAGATATAAGACACCAAGATGGTTCAATCCATTCCAGGTAAATTACTGTATGGAAAGCGGGTATGTCAATACAGACATGGTAAAGCTTTTTGAATGATATCCTCTGGGGTTTTTTGTGAAACAGACAGCAACACTTTTGCTATACAGTTGCTCTAAAGGGAACATTTTAGGTGCTTATATCCACTAAAGCAGGTGTAACCGAAGAACGATATTTGTCGGGGGTCCGGAACATAATTGTAATAATTTGTACACTGCAAATAGACCACCAAAAAAAGTGATTGTATTTGAAAGTAACAATAATGTTATACTTTGATTACATTGAGACACGAACGAGTCTCTTTTTCTTTCTTTTTTGTGGGAATACTTCGGAACAGATTTCCTAAATTAAACACATTTTTAGCTGAATTACTGGTGATTTTACAGTCTTTGTTTTATCAAAAACTACAATCCCTGAAAACTTTGGGAGGCATAAAGAATCCATATTCAAGACTTCAAAGCATATTCTTTGAACTCTTGACATTGTCATTGCAAAATAAGGTGTTGACTTTTTAAAGTGGGTTTACATTTCAAATCCTGACATTGTTTTGAAGTGCCACCGGTACTTAATATAGTCACTGCAGTGACTCTCCATAGATATGAATGATTGGTTTTGAGACCTTTATTATCTTTGTCAGACAGTACTCCATAACAATCTAATCTAAAGCGTGCATTCCGACTTTGGCTTTTTCTAGGTATGATGTTGTGTGCCAGTGCCACATTTGTGGATGACTCATCTCGTTATTTTAGCATTTCACAGATATTAACATACGGACAGATTCTAGCAGGATCACTTAGATGTATCTGTTTGTACTTGCAAATATCACACCGACCAGGGCGTAATAAATTGCAGTCAATCCCGCAGATGGCCAGAGGCAGAGATAAGTCATGCATTGTGATGTTCAAAGGAATTAGATAATATGGAAATGTTCACATTTACTGTAGACAGACCACCTGCAATGTATGCAAGCCTTGTCGACAATAAAAGTATGGCTATGCTTTAAACGAACAGCAGCTGTAGAAGCTGACTAGATGTAAAAGCTTTATGGAACAGAGTACTACATTTGGTCTTTGTAAACTGCAATAATTTGTTCACCGTAAGATTTGGTCAAAATGTCAAGATTCTTAAACCTCTTAAGGATCCGCCCCTCTTTTTCTATTTTCGCCTAAAATGACATACCCAAATCTAACTGCCTGTAGCTCAGTCCCTGAAGCAAGGATATGCATATTCTTTGTACCATTTGAAAGGAAACAGTTTTTGAAGTTTGTGGAAATGTGAAAGGAATGTAGGAGAATATAACACAGTAGATCTAGTAAAAGATAATACAAAGAAAAAAAAAATTGTACCATCTTTGAAATGCAAAAGAAAGGCCATAGTGTATTATTCCAGCCCAGGTGCAATTTAGATTCTGGCCACTAGATGGCAGCAGTGTATGTGCAAAGTTTTAGAATGATCCAATGAACCATTGTATTTCTGTTCAACATTTTGTATCAAGACTGCCCAAATTTGTAATTTGTTTAACTTTTCATGTTCAAAATTGTGCACTCTCCTAAAACAATAGTATGGTATTCTTTCACTGTAATAGCTACTGTAAATTGGACAGTGCCGTTAGATTAACAAGAATTTAAGCTTTCTGACAATATCAGATATGTCTATGTCCTTGGAAATGTTCTTGTTACTTACAACCTCATGCTAATCTCATTAGCCTACGTTAGCTCAAACGTCCCGTAGACGGGACACCAATCCCAAAGAAGTTTTAATTTACAGGTGTATGGAAAGGTGCATGGAAAGTTGTGTATGTGCTCTGACAGCTTCTGGTGTCCTGTCCTCCCAAGGCCTCTGGATCAGGGATAGATCAGAGATGTCCTCCCATAGCCTCAGAATTATGTACAGTATATAACTCATTATTCTCAGAGACATTGTCCCCTTTATGAGAACGAAAGCAAGCATCCCTATAAGGCCGGTAACAACCGTTACCACTGTTTGGTTGTACTTCTGATACAAGTGCAATCTAATCCCACCAGTCCCAGACATAGGCAATGTCTGGATGTTCATATAAGCATTTTGCAGTGCATGCTCTGATGAATGTGGAACATCTGAGTGTTGAAAAAAATGAAATCCACTGTGCACTGGGTATTTCTCACCTTGTTACCTCTAAGCTGCACATGCAGAAGGAGACATTTTTTTAAATATTTGAAGGTTTCAGTGAGGGTGACTATGTAAGCATCATCAGATTTGTACATACATTTCATCTCTCCTTGTTTAGAGCATTGGTTTAGGTACCACTTTAACCAGCTGCAAAGACAGTCTCACTATAATGTAGGCCTAATGCATGATTTCATAAACAATCTCTACACAGTAAGCCTATTCAAAGTTGTTTATGTATTTGTAATTGCCCTGTGATGACCCTCTATAGACACAGGTCATTGGGTTAGGTTGTAGGCCTCTATAGAGACAGGTCATAGGGTTAGGTGATAGGCCTCTATGGACACAGGTCACAGGGTTAGGTGGTAAGCCTCTATAGAGACAGGTCATGGGCAGAGCCAGCTCCAGGCATAAGCAACATAACTGGTCGCTTATGGCCACCTAGGCTAGGGGGCCCCTGACAAAAAAAGTAAATAATAATAATATTTTAGGAACTCAGTCGGGTTCTCAACTTACTATTGAGAGTTAGAATAGTAGAATACACAGGGTGCAATTTCTAAATTTGGTGCATCAGCAGTTTCTCTCTTGTTATGTCAGTCACTGACAATCACTCAATTAGCATGTCAGCAAAAACATTTTAGACTGGTAAGTTAGTCTAGCCAGCTATGGTGCCTTCAGAAAGTATTCATACACCTTATTCAACATTTTGTTGTGTTACAGCCTGCATTCAAAATGGATTAAATATTTGTTTTCTCTCACCCATCTACACACAATACCCCCATAAACCCCCAGATTCTTTTGCACATGTATTGAAAATAAAATACTGATATTTAATTTACATAAGTATTCACACCCCTGAGTCAATACATTTTAGAATCACCTTTGGCAGCGATTACAGCAGTGAGTCTTTCTAGGTAAGTCTCTAAGAACTTTGCTAACCTGGATTGTGCAATATTTTCAAAAAAATAATAAATTCTTCAAGCTCTGTCAAGTTGGTTGTTGATCATTGCTAAATAGCCATTTTGAAGTCTTCACATAGATTTTCAAGACGATTTTTAAGTCAAAGCTGTAACTAGGCCATTCAGGAACATTCAATGTCATCTTGGTAAGCAACTCCAGTGTATATTTGGCCTTGTTTTAGATTATTGTCCTGCTGACAGGTGAATTTGTCTCCCAATGTCTATTGGAAAGCAGACTGAACCAGTTTTTCCTCTAGGATTTTGCCTGTGCTTAGCCCTTTGCCTTTTTTGTTTTATCTTTAAAACACTCCCTACTCCTTGCATATGACAAGCATACCCATAACATGATGCAGCCACCACCATGCTTCAAAATATGACGAGTGGTACTCAGTGATGTGTTGTTTTGGATTTGCCATAAACATAACGCTTTGTATTAATTTCTTTGCCACATTTTTTTGTAGGATGCATGTTTCAGAATATTTTATTCTGTACAGGCTTCCTTCTTTTCACTCTGTCATTTAGGTTAGTATTGTGGCATAACTACAATGTTGTTGATCCATCCTCAGCTTTCTCCTATCACTGCCATTAAACTCTATAAGTGTTTTAAAGTCACCATTAGCTTCATGGTGAAATCCCTGAGTGGTTTCCTTCCTCTCCAGCAACTGAGTTAGGAAGGACGCCTGTATCTTTATTGTATTGATGGTGGATGGTGTATTGATACACCATCCAAAGTGTAATTAATAAATTCAACATGCTCAAAGGGATATTCAATATCTGCTTTTTTTTTTTACCCATCTACCAATTGGCAGTGGTGGAAAAGGTACCCAATTGCCATACTTGAGTAAAAGTAAAGATACCTTAATAGAAAATGACTCAAGTGAAGGTCACCCAGTAAAATACTACTTGAGTAAAAGTCTAAAAGTATTTGGTTTTAAATATAATTTTGATACTTAAATACATTTTTGCAATTATATTTACTTAAGTATCAAAAGTAAAAGTATAAATCATTTGAAATTCCTTATATTAAGCAAACCAAAAGGTACAATTTTATTTTTAATTAAGGATAGCCAGGGTCACACTACAACATGCAGACATAATTTACAAGCATTTGTGTTTAGTGAGTCCGCCAGATCAGAGGCAGTAGGGATGACCAGGGATGTTATCTTGATAAGTGTGTGAATTTGACAATTTTCCTTTCCTGTTAAGCATTCAAAATGTAACGAGTGCTTTTGGGTGTCATGGAATATTTATGGAGTAAAAAGTACATTATTTTCTTTAGGAATGTAGTAAAGTAAAAGTTGTAAAAAAATATATAAATAGCCAAGTAAAGTACAGATACCCTAAGAAAACTTCTTAAGTAGTACTATAAAGTATTTTTACTTAAGTACTTTACACCACTGCCAATAGGTAACCTTTTTGCAAGTTATTGGAAAACCTGCCTGGTCTTTGTGGTTGAATCTGTGTTTGAAATTCACTGCTCAACTGAGGTAGTCATTCAAAAATCATGTTAAACACTATTATTGCACACAGAGTGAGTCTATGTAGCTTATTATGTGACTTGTTAAGCAAATGTTTACTCCTGAACTTATTTAGGCTTGCTTTTCATTTTTTATTAATTTGTAAAAGTTTAAAAAAACATAATTCCACTTTGACTTTATTGGCTATTCTGTGTAGGCCAGTGGCACACAATCTCAATTGAATCCATTTTAAATTCAGGCTGTAACACAACAAAAAGTGGAAAAGTTCAAGGGGTGTGAATACTTTTTGAAGGCGCTAAGTGTAACCGATGTGAAATGGCTAGCTAGTTAGCGGTGGTGCGCGCTAATAGCGTTTCAATCGGTGACGTCACTCGCTTTGAGACCTTGAAGTAGTTGTTCCCCTTGCTCTGCAAGGGCCGTGGCTTTTGTGGAGCGATGGGTAATGATGCTTCGTGTGTGACTGTTGTTGATGTGTGCAGAGGGTCCCTGGTTCGCACTCGGGTCGGGGCTAGGGGACGGACTAAAGTTAAACTGTTACATAAACATGTAGTAATCATGGTCAAATACTGACCGGGCATGCAGGGCAGGTGCCCAGCGGAAATGTACAGTTAGGAGATGGTTTTCCGTCTACCTTCGGGAAGAAGTCACGGTCCCAAAAAAATCATGACATTTATGTACATTAACAGAGCATGTTAATTTGAATCATTTATGAACTGTAATATTGGAGCAGTTTATTATCAGTCGGTTTCAGTATCTTCTTCTCGGCCATGTTGACTAAGGCTCCGTTGATTGTGTTAGTCACTCTCACTCTGATATCATTAACATGACATAAGTCTTGAGAAATGTGTAGAATTGCAAGAAATTTGTAACAAAATTGCAAACATTTCTCTCCGCCCCATGGCAAATGTGTAGCATTGCAGAAAGCTTGCTTTAAAACTGCTAACAAAATATACTCCCCATGGCTAAATGTGTAGAATTGCAGGAAATGTACGGTAAAACATTTTTCTCTCCACCTTGAAAAGGGGGGCCACTAAAAGTGTGTGGGTGGGCAACCAAATCTTGTTTAGGGCCCCCAAAAGGCTAGGTCATGGGGTTAGGTGGTAGGCCTAATGGAGCTTTCTCCTAATGGCTGCCATATTAATAATCTAATGCACATTATTTAATAATCTAATGCACATTATATAATGAGCTAGTCCTCAGAGGTCAATTAGGATTCTCAATGCACACTATCAAGATCCAGCTTTACGCAATGGGTTATCCATTTCAATTGACTGATTTACCAACAAAATGTAACCCGTGGGGTATACACGTTATATTACAGGCATCCTAAACTTGGTTTGCCTTTTCTTAACCTAATTGGCTTCTTATAACCATTTTTTTTAACACTACCACACATTCCCCTGTGGTCTATGCATCCCTAACATGCCTGATGATGACAGATGAAACCTCAGCATTTCACTGGGCATCATACCAACATTGCATGCTGCTCTCTGCAGTGTCCACCATCATGAACATGTGGATTAGCTGCTCTAGTTTGATCGAGAAGGGGAGTTTTCTACTAGACTACCAACGTCCTGTTTGATTGGGCGCGAAAAGAAGAATCCGAATGTTGAGGAGGAGGAAGGGAGCCATCGCTCGCCTCACATTGCGTCACTCACTGCACGTGCTGATTCAGCGGGACGCAAGGGATAGCGGCGGGTGCTGAGGACACTCGCCAGAATCACTGCTGCTTGGATGCCACTGTCAAATCAAAGCATTGCGCGGTAGCAAGGAAGGACAGACACTGCGGTGGTGTCAACCGTGACCAAATCGCAAAGGTTTTCCTGGTGGCTGTTTATCTGCCGTATCGGAAGTATGGATTAGAAGTGACTAGGAGGACGCTTAATCCCTTTTTGTTGTTTACTGATCTATAGTTGTTGAGCAAATATAAACTGCCAGGGCTGATCTGAAATGCAGATCTGAAGCAGGGCGCAATGGACACGAACATGCGGAAATTTACAGTTAGGAGATGGTTTTCCGTCTACCTTCGGAAGAAGTCACGGTCCAAAAGCTCGAACCTCTGCAGATTGGAGGTTAGTATATTGTTGTGTATTGCTATTTTGTGTCACGTGTGTGCGCCATAACGTAGAATAATTGTTTGCTAATGGTGTGATTCAACCACTGCTGTCACTAAATTATATTGTGGTAGGCTGTAGGCTGTTTTGTGGAACCTTACAGGTGTTGTTTTGTTATACACCTGCCATAATATTTTGACAAGCTTTGTAACCTACCATTGCGCAACATTTTCATGCTAAAATGATCATATTGAATTCTGTATAGCCTGGTATTGCTGTGCCACAACAAGTCTGAATCCGACAGATAGGCCTACAGGTGTTCCCGCCTTTCTTGCACAAACACCTGCACTTGTCTTGTCCTACTAGCACTGACTTTGCTGATAGCTGCTTTATTCAGGAACGTTTTACTTACTATGACTGTGAAATGTTGTTGTCTGTACATAGCTACCTTAAAATGAATTCAATCACGATACCTGAGTATGTTTCCTGTAGGCTATTCTACTATCACGAGCCAAATTATATTTTATGGACTAAGTTGCTTTGCTTGTTGAATAAATTCCCTGCCACGCTCTGTTGATTTGTAGCTACTTTTTACATTTTATTTAAAAAATGTTACGTCTAATATAGGCCTAATGCGTTCTGGGTTTGGTGTAGCTAGGCCTATTTGCTTATGAGGGACATTTTTTAAAACTTATGTGGGCTACTTTTATTGATTCTTGAAGAATATAACTTATTTTGCCTCATGAGCTGAGTTCAACTGTTAAACCCCATCAGAATCCAAAATATAAACTTGTAAACAATGTAATCAAAGCTATCATTTTGATCTAATGGATGGTCAGTCCTTGCATGTATAGCCCCATCTATGAATTTGGGAGAGGTTCAATTTCTCCAGCCCCATCCATCTGCTGTTTACCCGCTTTGTTATTGTTTTAACAGCAGATTGACCCTTTTAAAATAATTAATTATTTATTAGATTTGGACGAAAATATTGAATCATGAAAACAAGAGAGCAGTAGACTGATTTCCAATGATCTTCACTTTATTCTGTAGGCCTAGTTTTTTTTACAATTTACAAAGGGGAATTGGAATCCATAGACACACCTATCCAATCCAACCACGACCCAGGAGATTGTAATCTTCACCTTTTGATTCACCATATTGCAAAGCTACCTGGACATGGTGCTGTTCAGCGGCCATGGGGCTGAATTTGCAATCAGTCTTTTGTCCATTTGCGTTGATTGCGGTACTGTCCATGGTGCTGAATGTTGGCCAATGGTTAAAGGCACAACAAGGGATTCCCGCATAGTTAACTTCTAAAGTGGTGGAAACACAGTATATCCTATTAAATTACTATGGGTGGAAATCTGTACGATACAATACCATACAAATACTTGAATGATAATTTACATGTAAATTCATGTTTGCGAAGTTGACATGCAAATACACGAAACAAATTCTCTATCCCAATTTAACCGCATACCTATCCTCTTTTTCTACATATTGTAGAAACAGTTTCTAACCGCTGTGAACACTTTGTCATTCAATTTTGTCCTTTCTTGCTGAGCTTTCAAGTAACTTGCTGTTAAAATGACCAGTGTTGACATACCTGCCTCAGTGAATTCAAAGTTAAGACCTCATAAGAGGGTCAAAGATTCTCAAAGTGTGGTTACGCAGACCCGTGAGCAACTGTGGCCCCTCATGATGAGTTTTGAGTTTTTGTGGCCCCCACTTCCATCAAAGTTGCCCATCCCTGGTGTAAACATTGCTTGGGGGTTATAGATATGTCACTGCTTGTGACTGTGTTACAGAATGCTTCTATGTCTGTGTGCAGTTATCAGTAGCAATGAGATTCACTTTGACGGCTCTTTGTAATCCTTTCTGACTGTGTCATAACAAGATGTGCAGACCGACCAGCCTCTCTGAGATAATGTTCCCACTGGCTAGAGACGTCATTTCAATGTCTACTTTTGATTTACATTTGGTTGAGTTGTCAACTAATGTGAATTCAACGTGAAACCAAAACATTTCATCATGTCATTGGATTTAGGTTCAACATTGTGTAAAAAAAGACGAAATTCCCTTAAGTTGAGGACTTTTTGCAAATCCAATCAGTTTTCCATCACATATAATTGTTTTGTTGAAATGTTGTGGAAACAACATTGATTCAACCATCATGTACAAAACCTCAATCCACATTACACACGAGACATAATATTTCAAACTAGGTTCCACCAAACATTTCATCAGTCTGGAAATCATCTGCAATACACTGAGGCATACTAAGCATGATTAACTTACTGTACATACAAATAAATATATGGAGACAATAGCTGATGGATTTAGATATGAGAGTGCTCGTGACATCATGGGGTATGATTGCCTCATGAGTAATCCTGGCTGTATCAGGAATCGCACAAGAAATTGATGCTATTTAGCAAATCGCTAAGTGATTTTCATTATATTGTCATTGTCATTATTACATACTTAATTCATATATGTTTGGATGAAGACACCCTTGTAGCTAGATGTCATTAAGAAAACATATTGTTTAGGCCTGAGACTAGGGTCTTTACAGATGTGTGGCACTGACCAACTCAATCAGTTAAAGATGGCGCCAATCAATATTGAGGCCAAAGAGGTATTGCAGTCAGCATATCTATTTTAAAGGCCCAGTGCAGTCAAAAATGTGATTGGCCTGTGTTTTATATATATTTCCAGACTGATGTTGGAATAATACTGTGAACTTGGGTAAATTATGATAATGCCCTTTTAGAGCTGTTTGAAAAGACTGCCTGAAATTTCAGCCTGTTTTGGTGGGAAGGAGTTTTGGCCTGCCTGGTGACATCACCAGGTGGTACATTAGTTAATAGACCAATAAGAAAGAGTTCCAAACCTCTTTGCCAATAACAGCTAGTTTTCAGTTATCCCTACCGACTCAGACCACTCCCAGACAGTCCTAGCAAAATTCTTACTTGAGAAATTGCTCTTTGCTAGGAAGCTACAGTATTTTTGATGATTTTTTTACCATTTTAATTGAAAACAACCACAGTAAGGTACTTAATTCTTACCCAGAAATGATTTGATATTGAGATAAAAACCTCTACATTTGACCTTTCAGTACCCAGGCCCATGAAATTAAGAACGATTCTGGAGGTCAGAGTTTTCTTAAGGAGGAAGAATCTGGCACTAAGTCAGGTAGAGACTCATAGGACTGTCTGACTGTTTTATTCCATTATACTGAGATTATTAATGGGAGAGATGAACTGCTGCAGTAACATTTAACTCTATTCCTACTTTGACATGGTGTAGGGCAGACTACTTCTAAATAGGAGGATCAGACTTTACAAACAGCATGAATGGGATGGAATGCATGGTGATTGTCTGCAATAGTAAACTGTTATAGCTGCTATCAGAGTTGACATTAGAACTAGCAAGCTACTATTGAGGGGAAGGATTTACCAGATGTTTTTATCCATGTGGACCATGTAGGAATCATACCCACAATTATTGTATTGCAAGCACCATGATCCAACTAACTGAGCCATTTTGCCAAGTTTACCTTTTCAGTCAAAGAGATTTATTTAGAAATACACACCATCATAAGCTGTTGACCCAGATAACAAACCGTGTTATTCAGGATACACTACGCAGCATGTCACGCTGTTGTCCATGTTTATTGGCAAAGAGTAGTAATTGGACAAGGGTTGTTTATACTTTTGATTCAATAAGATAATCATCACTAGAGTTTATTTTCAAAAAGACTGAATTAACAACCGACTGATTTGGATACTGTAAAAACCTACTAGTACTACTTGGTAGACTCCCCTCACAGGTAGATGTTTCATTCTATTCCGTTCCAGTATTTTAGAATAGTGTGAAATACTGCTATGTGGAACTAGGCCAAATCCTTACTTTCTTTCTGATTTGTAGGACTATTGTTGCTTTTTCTTCCTCGTAACGTTTGTTTGATCTTTAGGATAATAATAGCCATTCTCTGTAGTCTAAAATTGTATCGTTTTCTACCAATTGTTCTAAATCAATCACAGGTGTTTTAACTAGTATGAATAGATAGTGTACTGGTTAATGTGGGATATCACTGCTTGTACAAGGCATCATGACTAACTGCAACCGCCGTTCTTTTCCCCCAGTTTGAACAGCAGTGTTGAGGTGTTGGGGGTTTGGATAGGATGAAAAGCCCACTGTCCCTATGGAACTGACACGTTGAATAGCTACAGATGGACTGGGAGCGTTTGACATCCCATTGTTTCATGTATTAGCTTTTATTTTCTAGAGCCCCCACAGAGGTCATCCTTAACCCATTGATTCTTGAAAATCCACATGATACATGATTTTCTTCCTTTTCAATGCTGTGTTCAACATGGTATAGAGGAAGAGAAGCTATAGATTAACATACATCAGAGGAGACAAATCTGCATGTGTGGATTTGAAAAGCATCCTTTTTATTCCATCCCAACAACGTTTTGTATACAAAGGGTTATGTGACTGTTTGTTGTATTTGTTTTGCTGTGAGTGAGATAAGTCGGTTTTACCAGGCTCTCAGCTGTGTCAGCGTGACAGATTCTGCATCAATCAGCGACGGTCAGGGCAGGACTCTCACATGCTGTGGTCGGCACATTTCAGAGGCACGCCATGAAGACAGCATTAATAGCCAGAGCGCTCGCTCTACTGCCAGCCACACAGCCCCACTCACGCAAAACGTGCTCACACTAATCTCCCCTGACACGAGGGGAACAGGATGGACTACTGGCTGGTTCTTATTATACCTCAGTGGTTCTGTGGCCAAGGTCACTCTCTGATTGGTAGCCTACAACACCTGTTTCAAACCCTCCTATTGTTACTAGTTAACGTGGATATGTGTGGACATTGAGGATACTAAGGGCAGAGAATGTGGTAGCACTGTTCTATCCTCATAGTCATGCCTAGTTTCTTCTGGTTATTCTGGTCTACTCGTGATGCTGGCTATGCCATCTCAATTCGTCATTAAAGTTGACTAGTCTCTGTTGGCTCTGATAAAATGGGACTTTCCCAGGTTGGACATCTGTCTAAATCCCTCTCTCTGGCTCTCCCGGTGTCTCTGGAACAACACGGGTGTTCTCTCTATTCCTGGCGTCACTTGCTTGGTTTGATATGTGGGCCATTTGCTTCCCTGCAGGACGATGGCATCCTGAAAGAGATTGACATTAGCCAGCACACCAAAGAGGGATTTGAAAAGGCAGACCCCTCCCAGTTTGAGCTGCTGAAAGTGCTAGGCCAAGGCTCCTATGGAAAGGTAAGCATATACCTTGATTAAGGTGTTTGGATCTACAGTATGTTATACCTACTCTGTGTTGTATGTGTACTATACATTTGTGACCCTTTCCCCTACTGTTCAATCTGACATTACTGTTACTTTTGCAATCGGCTATTCAGATATTTTTGGGTGTGTGTATTAGTATTGTATTTGAGAGACATTCTACTGCCCTGTTGAAGCTAGTAACATAAGCATTTCACTGCACCTGCTATAACACCTGCAAATCTGTGTATACGACCAATCAACTTTGATTTGATTTGATATTAATCTCATCCACAGGTGTTCCTGGTGAGAAAAATCAGAGGCTCTGACAGGGGACAGCTCTATGCCATGAAAGTGTTAAGGAAAGCAACGCTAAAAGGTACTTATTATGATACTTTCGAAGAGTTGTATGTTTTTCATCAGCCCAATCTTGCTAAGATCGATTATTACAGTAAACATGCATCATCGGGGTATGATTGGTTATTGCAGTAAACAGACATGATCAGGGTATGATTGATTATTACAGTAAAATGATCAGGGTATGATTGGGGCAGGAAGATTCTAGCGGTTAAGAGCATTGGGCTAGTAACAGAAGGGTTGCTGGTTCGAATCCCTGAGCCAACTAGGTGAAAAATCTGTCGATGTGCTATTGAGCAAGGCATTTCACCTTAATTGCTCCTGTAAGTCGCTTTGGATAAGAGCATCTGCTAAATGACCAAAATTATTGATTATTACAGTAAACAGACATGATTGAAGTCCCTATCCAGACTAACAGTTTTTTCTACATAAGTAAAAAAAAATATATAATATGTTTCCTATACTCAACAAATCTCAGTCAAAAACATTACTTTTTTTAATCAGCTCTAAAAAATGAAGTCTCAGGAAATTGAGATGATGTCCTCCTTGCTTACATAATACAGCTGCAGGAGTGTCCGCACTGCAAAGCAGAGAGCCATTGCAATAGGAAACTGGCATAATATTCTGCATTGCAGTACAGGTGCTTGAGGGGAGGCTTCCAGTGTTACGATTTTAACACAAAATAATTCATAAGGAAGTAGCTGACTTCCATTTCACAGGTGACCTAGGAAGAAGGCTTAGGTAATGCAGATAGATTAGCAGAAAGCAGCTGTCTATATTATACTACGATGTTCCCACTGCAGGACCAGATAAGTGGCTGACTAGTGAGGGAAATGCCTGGTTAGGAGGTCTCATAGTTTCAACAGCTTTGACAGTATAGAAATTCGAACCTGAGGTATTTTATACAGTATCATCGGATACCGGCCCAACTGTAAGGGTTTGAATATGTATAGCTTTCGTCAACATCTATTCAGTTCTACAAGTATCTTAACTCATTACCACTACTTTGATATGCTTTGTCTGTTTTTCAGTCCGGGATCGGGTGCGGTCCAAAATGGAGAGAGATATTCTGGCTGAAGTCAATCACCCGTTCATAGTCAAACTCCATTACGGTGAGCTCATCGACGCAACCATGTTCTGACTGGCACACATACATAGAACAGACACTGACATGTCTAAACTGAAAACCCTGTTTTTAAAACAGGCAAATAATTATGTAACCAGATTGTCTTTATTTAGGTGTTGTTAGAATGGTTCTGTCCTCAGACATCAGGCAGAAACACATTTTGATATTAAATGTAGTTGGATCTTGCATTGAATAACTCTCCAAGCGTTTTATAAAGCTTGGCACGTCTCTCTAAACATTTCAGTGACGTCTGGAGCCCTTCAGACAGCGAAAGCTGTCACTCATCTCAAAGCACCTCACCTCCTTGTTTATCAGCATGCTCTGAGTAATTCCACAGCAGCCCCTGGTAAACAGAGAGTATTGCTCTGAGTAATTCCACAGCAGCCCCTGGTAAACAGAGAGTATTGCGCTGAGTAATTCCACAGCAGCCCCTGGTAAACAGAGAGTATTGCTCTGAGTATTTCCACAGCAGCCCCTGGCAAACAGAGAGTATTGGTCTGAGTAATTCCACAGCAGCCCCTGGTAAACAGATAGTATTGCTCTGAGTATTGCCACAGCAGCCCCTGACAAACAGAGAGTATTGGTCTGAGTAATTCCACAGCAGCCCCTGGTAAACAGAGAGTATTGCTCTGAGTATTGCCACAGCAGCCCCTGGTAAACAGATAGTATTGCTCTGAGTATTGCCACAGCAGCCCCTAGCAAACAGAGAGTATTGGTCTGAGTAATTCCACAGCAGCCCCTGGTAAACAGAGAGTATTGCTCTGAGTATTGCCACAGCAGCCCCTGGTAAACAGATAGTATTGCTCTGAGTATTGCCACAGCAGCCCCTGACAAACAGATGCACTCAACAAGCCAAATAAAGCAATACTAGAGGAGGAGACCATATTATCTGTTTTTCTATTTACATTTTTATCTCAAAATTAGACCAGGAAATAAATATTTCCCTTGTCACGCATGCCTTGAAGCAGTACAACCTCTCACAAAAGTCTAATTCACATTTAGAGTGTTTTCCTTTTATTCCATGTCATGTAGCGGATAATATGTGTTGAGTGACCATTGTGATGTTGTTTTGGCCCAGCCTTTCAGACGGAAGGGAAGTTGTATCTGATTCTAGACTTCCTCCGAGGGGGAGACCTCTTCACACGGCTTTCCAAAGAGGTCAGTCATGTTACTCACTGTGAGGGCTTACTGCTCCCTAATTCACTGTTTTATTAATGCATTCAATCACCACATGATGTATTGTGTCCAATCAAAAACACCTTTTGACCAATGGGTAAAAAAAGAATGTTTCTATCATAATCAGTTCAAAAGTTATTAGAGTTGTTACCCTTGTAGGATGGCCAATATTAGGATGACTAAATGAATGGAGGCCACATTATAGTCACAGCTTGGCTGGATGCTGTGCGAGAATTAAGGCTAACTGACAGGCTCACGGTTGAACTCGTCATCTTTCTTCTCAAATTCGGAGGGCATAAAACAATATAGAGGTAAGATAGATATCGATTTTGAGACATGACATGGTATTTTCATATTTTAGTATACGGTTTCCATAATAATGCAACATTTCTGTTCTTTTTAGAAGAGTTCTGACAAAAACAAGCGTATCTCTGTGAAATGTCAACTGAACACTGAGCGTACCGCAATCATTTTATTTTCAAAACCTTTTACATTTAATTAAGCTTGTGTCATGGTAATTTTGACTTTTTGCAACCCACGGAAACAACTTTGCAGACGACCACCACAGCAAATCCTAAAAGGTTGCTTCGAGAAAGCAGCAGCGCTCTGATTATAATATAATTGATTATAATTACTGCATCATTAATCAAATTTCACGCAATCAGTTCACACAATCAATCTCCAATTGACTTGGGCACATTTAGAATGCTAAGTCTCTTGGTGCACATGTCCCTGTGATTGAATGGGTACAGTATATTTCGAGTTATTCTCAATTTGTGTGATACATTTTTATTTAATTGGTCACTAATGTGTCAACAGCCATGGTAATTTGACTAATAGAGTAAAAACCATTCCAACATGTTATTTCTAAATCATGGGCCTTGAACTATCAATATATAGGTTTTCTTGCCTTTATTGACAACAACAACAAAAAAGCTCTAACCACTAGGCTACCTGCCACCTCTATGATTGGGTCCAAACACACTCTGAATGATATTGATTTTGCCTTAATTGGTTTTGCTTTAATCTTGCTATTCAGCATCTCTGAATGTCCATGTACTGTTTACAGAGTGAGCTGAGAGAAGAACTTCAGTAATAAACAGTGTTTTCAAGTGAACAACCCAGGTTTATTATTATTATTTTTGACCAGTCCTTTAATCTTGACATTTCTCATGTTCTTTCACTCAACTTAATTGCCTGTTTGCACCAGTGGGCCAGACCTCATCGCAGGAACAACCTCAGTCCCGATCAGTCAGATTACAATATCTCCTCTGTTCTGTTGATTCATTACTCCTGAATCCATCCACTAACCCAGGGATAGTCAAGCCATGGCCCGCGAGCCCATTCAATCTGGCCCGCGGCGAGTGTGAGTAAAAAAATAAATATATATAGTACCAGTCAAAAATAATATATTTGGGGGGGTTCAAAAACACTCCAGGCCACACGTGAAGGTCTACAACTAGATAGAAAGTGTGTAGAAATGATAATGGACCGATATATTTTATATATCTTCAAATAACTACCCTTTTTCTGGCCTACAAATTGATTTGGACAAACAAATCGGTCCTAAAAACAATGTGCAGCCTTCCGTTGCATTTCGAAATCCCAATGTGGCCCACAAGTAAAAATGATTGCCAACCCCTACACTAGCCCATATAATAATACTGCTATTATGAATACATTATAGATAACAATGCCTGTGATGGACTGGAGGAAAAACAAGCATTTTCTTTATTTAGCTTCCTTGCTTATCTTAATATCGATTCAGTGACTCATATTTCCAAACCTCTCCTAGAGTACCCCCAGCCATTCTACTTATTTGTTCATTTCCAACTGGCACACCTGATCCACCTGGTCAACTGATCATCAAGCCCCTGATTGGTTGAATCGGGTGTGCTAGTAGGCCTACTGGAACAGATCATATATAATGAACTGTTGGGGTACTTGAGGGGAGTTTTACCAAATGATTAAGTGGATGGAGATTATTATTGCAGAATAAAAACAACCTGCTGTCCGGATAATAGACCACCAACTTTGTAAACGCATTCATCCATTCACCCATGCTTCCTAAAACTACTGCCTCTGCTGTGTCATCGTGACTACTACCAATTCTGTAAATGATAACAACTGGAATAAAGTTGAACTTAATCTGTAAACAATTTGTCTCTTTGGATTTAAATTTGCTCTACTGGGCAGAGAGACATGTGGGAATTGAGATGTGAATTAATTATTGCTGGTCTTGGAATCAGTCATCTGGAGCAGCTAGCAGATGCACGGGTGCTGGCGGGATCTTGTTACTTTAACGGCAATTCAATTTTCTCCTTGGCACCGCAGGGTTTATTCCCCAAACAAATTCTATTTGGGAGCTAAATCAATCTTACTGTGGCTAACATGAGCTCTGTAGTAAACAAGGAGAGAAGTCAACAATCCATGCTCTGACTGAGGAAACTTGGCAAAGGTTCTATGACATCCTAAATGCAAATATTTTGGGTGAGTTTCCAAGCAGCTGGCTTTGTGATCAAGTTAATGAGTTTCAATATGAGTTCAATCTGTGGCTAGTGCTCTTGTTTTGCTCAGGCTACCTGACATTGGAATAATGGAAAACTGTCTGTTAAATTTGATCTGTTTAAAACACATCAATGTAGGCTACTCTTAGGTTTTAAAAAGATTATCTTTCATGTTCACAATCATATATCACGTGTGTACTGTTTGCATATTGTCAATGACTCATGAACTGTCACTGGTAGTCTTTCTCCTTTGTCCATTTGCAGGTGATGTTTACTGAAGAGGATGTGAAGTTCTATCTGGCTGAGCTGGCCTTGGCCTTAGATCACCTTCACAGTCTGGGCATCATCTACAGAGACCTCAAACCAGAGAAGTAAAACACTTGTACACCCACTGACTGTACAGTGCCATAGACTACTTCTCTGTTCAAAGACCACCTTTTGTGGTCCTGTCTGGCGCAGTTGGTAGAGCGT
Organism: Salvelinus namaycush; assembly: GCF_016432855.1. Taxonomy (NCBI): domain Eukaryota; kingdom Metazoa; phylum Chordata; class Actinopteri; order Salmoniformes; family Salmonidae; genus Salvelinus; species Salvelinus namaycush. The sequence continues at coordinate 8,159,134 of NC_052341.1, read as the reverse complement.
GGCGCTTGCAAAGGTTGTGGATTCGATTCCTGCTGTGTTGAGCCATACCTAATATGTATGCACACATGACTGTAAGTTGCTTTGGATAAAAGTATCTGCTAAATGGCATATATTATACCGTTTTTACGCATCTGAGCGCTCAAATACACTGTTTCTTCATCTCAGAGATTTATGAATATTCTGATTGGGAATGACCAAGCACATAACTGCGTTGGATTACTGGAGCACCATCTGATTTGATATCATATAATACTGATCCAGGAGTTCAAACAAGGTTGCTGCTCTGTTTTGCTGCCTTCTCCGGGCCTATCAAAACAACTACATGTCTCTGGTGCAATCAAGGCAGCATCTGTCTGTCTCTTTTCCGTGAGCACATCCTTCTGTTTATTCTGAAAGGGCTATCAGAGGGCTTTTACAGTTGATGGAAACGTTTGACGACCTCCCAATGCATCAGTCAAGGAAACGTTTGGGCCCTTGAGATGTGAAAAGTGTCCACTTTTCCATCAAGCTCTATTTTTCATTTTTTCCATGTTAACAATGTGGAATGCAGGACTAGTAAATTGGCTCTCAGGGGGATTTGATGAGAGGAAATAAATGAAGAGCTCTCAGTCTGCTCCTTGATTTCTCTCCAATGGGAATAATTGATGCGTGAAGGTGTCACGTCTTTACAGGTTTAATTTTATTTACAAAAATATATGTCATTAGCACATACTCTTATCCAGAGCGAGTTACAGTAGCGAGTGCATAGATTTTTCCCATACTGGTCCTCCCATGGGAATTGAACCCCCACAACCTTAGCATTGCAAGCACCATGCTCTACCAACTGAGCCTCAGTGGATTGAAGGGCGAGCTATTCCCAGCTTTACTGTTGATGATTAATGACAGCAACCCAAGGGCAACAGTGTGCTGTGCACAAATCCATTTGTTCTAACAAACAAACACTCAATAAATGTGTGGGTGACATGTACTGTGCAGAGAGATGTAAAGATTTTATATACAGTATTTCTATTATACAGATATACTGTATATTGATGTCACATTCCTTCCCTCTACAGTATCCTTCTTGACGAGGAGGGCCACATCAAGATTACAGGTGACTAAAAACTGTTTTGAAAAGAGATTAGTAACATTAGTAGTCCCTTGGAATAGCAGTAGTCTCTCTTCTACATTGAATACATTAAGCCCATTGCTGGTGGCCATTTTCCTCCGTCTTTAACATCAGTCCCTTTGTGTTTTAGATTTCGGGCTGAGTAAAGAGGCAACAGACCATGACAAGCGAGCGTACTCCTTCTGCGGGACGATAGAGTACATGGCCCCTGAGGTGGTCAACAGAAGAGGACATACACAGAGTGCGGACTGGTGGTCATTTGGCGTCTTAATGGTATGGACCTCCCTCCCTTTCTTTTGATAATGCATTACACACATATTATAGCTATTGGTTGGCTGCAATGTTGCTGTAACGCAATCTCCAGGGCAGAGTTTCATATAGTAGAATTATGCTTGCATCCAGTATGTGGACGTAGCACTACGCATACAGCCTGTACGACCAGATGTGGTATCTTAATTTGATCACTTTGTTGCAGAAAATTCTCCTTCACAGCAGGAACTGCAAACTTGTAGTGTATTCCAGGTTTAAAAAGGCTTCTCAAGTTTGTAAATTCCACTTTAACTTTTCAGACTTGATTTGCCCTAACGAAAAATGTATCAACCCTATAAAAATTTACATTAATTATAATCGACCTCAAAACCTTAAAAATAAATAACTGTTCCTTTTCATTTGTATTAGCACTCTGCATTTTCGCTTTTTGTATTTTTTGGAGCATAGATTAAATTAATGATATTATTTTTGCATCTTGGCTTCCTTGTAAACTCTTTGAACTCTTTACAGATGTGTTCTCTCCCACGCACTGGACGCCTTTCGTTCTAGCCTGTGCGCAAACTCTCATACTTGCTTTCTACTTCCCATTAATTATAATCCACATAATAATTCACATATCCTGTTGCTGCAGGATTTTTATTCCTGCTGTGGGAAACTAGTCAAATTAAGATCTGTATACTCCAAATGTGGATCTTAATGCATCACGCAAAAGAGACATAATAATGACTATGCATACTGGTATGGTAGTAGTCCACTACTACGACGTCATACACTCATCTCTTCAGTCCTCTTAAATTAGAAGATGAATGCGGATTGAATAGAGCCAAACATGTTATAATCAGGTTGCTGCTCACTAATCCACACATCCACACATTACTCCACTACCTGTAGCCGTGGTCAAAGGACCAAATCGCCCTCTAGTGGTCTCATGGGTGGAATGTTATTCATCCTTTTCATTATTCCATAATTAATAAACATTATTTTTTAAACAGACAAATCCGGTGTTTCTATATCAATCGGTTTTGTTATATTTCAGTCTTCTGTGATGTATATTAAGTGTAATACTGGGATGCAAAATCAAACATGAATACATTTCAACTCTAAATCTTTTATTTTTTATTTATTTCACCTTTATTTAACCAGGTAGGCCAGTTGAGAACAAGTTCTCATTTACAACTGCGACCTGGCCAAGATGAAGCAAAGCAGTGTGACAAAAACAACACAGAGTTACACATGGGATAAACAAACATACAGTCAATAACACAATAGAAAAATCTATATACAGTGTGTGCAAATGTAGTAAGATTAGGGAGGTAAAGCAATAAATAGGCCATAGTGGCAAAATAATTACAATTTAGCATTAACACTGGAGTGATAGATGTGCAGATGATGATGTACAAGTAGAGATACTGGGGTGCAAATAAGCAAAAATAAATAACAATATGGGGATGAGGTAGTTGGGTGGGCTATTTACAGATGGGCTGTGTGCAGCTGCAGTGATCGGTAAGCTGCTCTGACAGCTGATGCTTAAAGTTAGTGAGGGAGATATAAGTCTCCAGCTTCAGTGATTTTTGCAATTCATTCCAGTCATTGACAGCAGAGAACTGGAAGGAAAGGCGGCCAAAGGAGGAGTTGGCTTTGGGGGTGACCAATGAAATATACCTGCTGGAGCATGTACTACGGGTGGGTGTTGCTATGGTGACCAGTGAGCTGAGATAAGTTGGGACTTTACCTAGCAAAGACTTATAGATGACCTGGAGCCAGTGGGTTTGGCGATGAATATGTAGCGAGGGCCAGCCAACGAGAGCATACAGGTTGCAGTGGTGGGTAGTATATGGTGTGACAAAATGGATGGCACTGTGATAGACTACATCCAATTTGCTGAGTAGAGTGTTGGAGGCTATTTTGTAGATGACATCTCGGAAGTCAAGGATCGGTAGGATAGTCAGTTTTATGAGGGTATGTTTAGCAGCGTGAGTGAAGGAGGCGTTGTTGTGAAATAGGAAGCCGGTTCTAGATTTAATTTTGGATTGGAGATGTTTAATATGAGTCTGGAAGGAGAGTTTACAGTCTAACCAGACACCTAGGTATTTGTAGTTGTCCACATATTCTAAGTCAGAACCGCCCAGAGTAGTGATGCTAGTCGGGCGGGCGGGTGTGGGCAGCGATCGGTTGAAGAGCATGCATTTAGTTTTACTAGTATTTAAGAGCAGTTAGAGGCCACGGAAGGAGTGTTGTATGGCATTGAAGCTCATCTGGAGGTTTGTTAACACAGTGTTCAAAGAACGGCTAGAAGTATACAGAATGGTGTCGTCTGCGTAGAGGTGGATCAGAGAATCACCAGCAGCAAGAGCGACATCATTGATATATACAGAGAAAAGAGTCAGCCCGAGAATTGAACCCTGTGGCACCCCCATAGAGACTGCCAGAGGTCCGGACAACAGGCCCTCCGATTTGACATACAACTCTATCAGAGAAGTAGTTGGTGAACCAGGCGAGGGAGTCATTTGAGAAACCAAGGCTGTTGAGTCTGCCGATAAGAATGTGGTGATTGACAGAGTTGAAAGCCTTGGCCAGGTCGATGAATACAGCTGTCTCTTATCGATGGCGGTTATGATATCGTTTAGGACCTTGAGCGTGGCTGAGGTGCACCCATGACCAGCTCAGAAACCAGATTGCATAGCAGAGAAGGTATGGTGGGATTCGAAATCGTCAATGATCTGTTTGTTAACTTGGCTTTCGAAGACTTTAGAAAGGCAGGGCAGGATAGATATATGTCTGTAACAGTTTGGGTCTAGAGTGTCTTCCCCTCTGAAGAAGGGGATGACCGCGGCAGCTTTCCGATCTTTAGGGATCTCAGACGATACGAAAGAGAGGTTGAACAGGCGCTAGTAATAGGGGTTGCAACAATTCCGGCACATAATTTTAGAAAGCGAGGGTCCAGATTGTCTATCCCAGCTGATTTGTAGGGTCCAGATTTTGCAGCTCCTTCAGAAAATCAGCTATCTGGATTTGGGTGAAGGAGAAGGGGGGGGGGGGGGGGGGCTTGGGTACGTTGCTGCGGGAGGTGCAGAGCTGTTGGCCGGGGTAGGGGTAGCCAGGTGGAAAGCATGACCAGCCGTAGAAAATGCTTATTGAAATTCTCGGTTATCGTGGATTTATCGGTGGTGACAGTGTTTCCTAGTCTCATTGCAGTGGGCAGCTGGGAGGAGGTGCTCTTATTCTCCATGGACTTTACAGTGTCCCAAAACTTTTGGGAATTTGTGCTACAGGATGCACATTTCTGTTTGAAAAAGCTAGCCTTTGCTTTCCTAACTGACTGTGTATATTGGTTCCTAACTTCCCTGAAAAGTTGCATATCGCGGGGGCTATTCGATGCTAATGCAGTACGCCACAGAATGTTTTTGTGCTGTCAAGGGCAGTCAAGTCTGGAGTGAACCAAGGGCTATATCAGTTCTTAGTTTAATCTTTTTTGAATGGAGCATGCTTATTTAAGATGGTGAGGAAAGCACTTTTAAAGAATAACCAGGCATCCTCTACTGACTGGATGAGGTCAATATCCTTCCAGGATACCCGGGCCAGGTCGATTAGAAAGGCCTGCTCGCTGTGTTTTAGGGAGCGTTTGACAGTGGTGAGGGGTGGTCATTTGACCGCAGACCCATTACGGACGCAGGCAATGAGGCAGTGATCGCTGAGATCCTGGTTGAAGACCGCAGAGGTGTATTCAGAGGGCAGGTTGGTCAGAATGATATCTACGAGGGTGCCCGTGTTTACGGATTTAGGGTTGTACCTGGTAGGTTCCTTGATCATTTGTGAGATTGAGGGCATCTAGCTTAGATTGTAGGATGACCAGGGTGTTAAGCATATCCCAGTTTAGGTCACCTAACAGTATGAACTCTGAAGATAAATGGGGGGCGATTAATTCACATATGGTGTCCAGGGCACAGCTGGGGGCTGAGGGGGCTCTATAACAAGCGGCAACAGTGAGAGACTTATTTCTGGAAAGGTGGATTTTTAAAAGTAGAAGCTCGAACTGTTTGGGCACATGCCTGGATAGCATGACAGAACTCAGCAGACAATCTCTGCAGTAGATTGCAACTCCGCCCCCTTTGGCAGTTATATCTTGGCAGAAAATGTTGTAGTTGGGGATGGACATTTTTGGTGGCCTTCCTAAGCCAGGATTCAGACACGGCTAGGACATCAGGGTTGGCGGAGTGTGCTAAAGCAGTGAATAAAACAAAAAACGTAGGGAGGAGGCTTCTGATGTTAACGTGCATGAAACCAAGGCTTTCACGGTTACAGAAGTCAACAAATGATAGTGCCTGGGGAATAGGTGTGGTGCTGGGGTCAACAGGGCCTGGGTTAACCTCTACATCACCAGAGGAGGAGTAGGATAAGGGTACAGCTAAAGGCTATAAGAACTGGTCGTCTAGTTCTTTGGGAACAGAGAATAAAAGGAGAAGATTTCTGGGCATGGTAGAATAGATTCAGGGCATAGTGTACAGACAAGGGTATGGTAGGATGTGAGTACAGTGGAGGTAAACCTAGGCATTGAGTGATGATGAGAGAGTTTTCGTCTCTGGTGGTACCAAGCCTGGTGAGGTCTCCGCATGTGACGTGGGACAAAAGAGCTATCTAAGGCATCTTGAACGGGACTGAGGGCTCTACAGTGAAATAAAACAATAAGAACTAGCCGAGACAGCAGTAGACAAGGCATATTGACATTAGAGAGAGGCATAAAGCAATCACAGGTGTTGATCGGGAGAGCTAAGACAACAACGGGTAAATGGCGATGAATGGGCAGAGCGGGTCAGTTGTGTACATACAGGACCTGAGTTCTCAAGGCTGGGGCCGACAGATAAACAAAATGAGGTACCGTGTTATTGAAACAGTCCAGGGGGCATCAGCTGTGTAGCCGAGTGATCATAGGGTCCAATGAGCAGCAATAGGTGAGTCAGGGAGCCGTTCGGTAGTCACTACTATGCTAGGCGAGCGGGACATGGTACAGGTGTTTTCTTTTTTTTAAGCCCATAACCGTGTGTGAGGTGTATATTTTTGTTTCAAAGTAGATTTGTTTAAGACTACCAAGAAATACTCTGTGTGACCTTGATTTAGCCCACTGCAGTAAAAGGCAAAAAAAACAAGGGTCTTCCTCTAAAGAACAAGGGACTGTCTCTAGTTCTCCACTTCCTCTAAAGAACAAGGGACTGCCTCTAGTTCTCCACTTCCTCTAAAGAACAAGGTACTGCCTCTAGTTCTCCACTTCCTCTAAAGAACAAGGGACTGCCTCTAATTCTCCACTTCCTCTAAAGAACAAGGGACTGCCTCTAATTCTCCACTTCCTCTAAAGAACAAGGGACTGCCTCTAATTCTCCACTTCCTCTAAAGAACAAGGGACTGCCTCTAGTTTCTTTATATTTCCTTAATGGTTTCAAGGCTCAATACTTTAGTCTCACGTTAAAACCAGATCAATACAAACATTGTCAAATGTATTTCTTTAGGGACAGAATTTGGGCCTAGTATTGATTTAAGAATCCTATTCTGGATTTTCATTTTTTTTACCTTTGATATTAAACACTGTATTGTTGAGGAAGAGCTTTAAAGTAAGCATTTCACTGGACTGTTTACACCTGTTGTATCCTGTGCGCGCAAAAACATTTACTTTGATTTGATTTTATAACACAAGCTCTGCTCTCTCCTAAAGAAACGTACCAGGCACTCTTACTGATTTCACCTGGCTCTCCATCTGCAGTGCTAGAAGAAGAGCATGTGTAGTAGCTGGAAAATATTATTATTCCTATATCATGCCCTAGTATATATAGTGAGTTAGCCAGCCAAGATGTGTTACATAACTACCTGACTTGATATGCCAAACACCGAGTCCTCAAAGCAAACAGAAATTGTGAGTCATCTGTGACACTGCGGACCTGGACAGCTCCTCAACTTCCCTCATTTCGTACAGCAATCATCAGGAAATGAAAAGTCATTGCACTGTAATGTTTTTTTGTAACACTTGACGTACGAGAACCATATGAAAATAGAAATAATGTAGACAGGAAAATCGAATTTCCTCTAGAGCAGAGAAGAGCTGGTTCATTTATGTAAATGAAATCTGAGTTGAGCTCAATTCAAACTGATAAGGGCACCCTGGCTGTGGGGGATTGTTTTCGAGGAATCAATCAATGATGTAGCAGATGCACACAAACACACACACACAGCAAATGTACTTTGTTTCAAGTATTGTCAGATGATTATATTGTCAGAAAGCATTGAGCCATATAATGCTCAACACGTGAGCATGGCCGCTTGAATTTGTATTCACACTCGCTGTAACGGGCTTCCTCCTTCTCTTCATCCGAAGAGGAGTAGCAAGGATTGGACCAAAGTGCAGCGGGGTGTGAATTCATAATGATTTATTTAACAAGACAAAGACGAAACGAAATACACTTTAGAAATACAAAATAACAAAACGAACTAAACAGACCTAAACTTACGAACTTACATGAAACGAAGAACACATGAACAGGAACAGACAAACCGAAACAGTCCCGTGTGGTAACATGTACTGACACGGAAGACAACCACCCACAACAAACAATGTGAAACAACCTACCTTAATATGACTCTCAATCAGAGGAAACGCCAAACACCTGCCTCTAATTGAGAGCCATACCAGGCAACCCATTAACCCAACATAGAAAACACATAACATAGACTACCCACCCAAACTCACGCCCTGACCAATTAAACACATACCAAACAACAGAAAACAGGTCAGGAACGTGACACTCGCATACAGTTGTAGAATCCTAATTTGACCTATATTGTCACAGCAAAATAATCTTGCACCAACAGGATTTTAATGTTAAATCCATAATGTTGCTTGATCGGTGGTTAGGCTATTAGCTGGCTAAAAGTAGGCTACATGAAAAGTGCAATACTGTTAATATAACCATGTGTGGGTTTTCAGTGAGTTTATGTAAATAATGAAGCAAAAGAGCGATCAAATTAAGATCCTACATCTGTAGATTAAATGTTACATAAAGGGATACATAAGGACAGGAGCTAGCATCAATGCAAGCTTTTAAAGTTGAGTGCTATTGCACATTCATTTTAATGGTTGAAGAAATTGATGACAACAGTTTGATTGTAGTATTTTCAGCATTTTCACAGCTTTCCTGTGTAGCTCAGTTGGTAGAGGATGGTGCTTGCAACGCCAAGGTTGTGGGTTTTATTCTCATAGGGGACCAGAATGAAAATGTATGTCCTCACTACTGTAAATCACTCTGGATTAAGAGTGTCTGCCTAAATGTAAGTAGAAGCTGTCCAAATTGTGGTGAAATACATTAGTGTCACGCCCTGACCATAGATTGCTTTGTATGTTTCTATGTTTTGTTTGGTCAGGGTGTGATGTGGGTGGGCATTCTATGTTGTATGTCTAGGTTGTTTGTTTCTATGTGTTTGGCCTAGTATGGTTCTCAATCAGAGGCAGGTGTCAGTCGTTGTCTCTGATTGGGAGCCATATTTAGGTAGCCTGTTTTCCTTTGGGTTTTGTGGGTGGTTGTATCCTGTGTTAGTGTTTTCACCATACGGGACTGTTTCGGGTTGTTTGTTTGTTTGTTCTTTTGTTATTTCGTTCAGTGTTCTGTGTGATTTATTAAATATATTATTATGGACACTTACCACGCTGCATATTGGTCCGATCCTCCTCAGACGAAGAGGACGAAACCCGTTACAATTAGATTGATTTGTAAATTGCCACTGACATTGTTTATCTTTGATTTCAGTTTGAAATGCTGACAGGATTTCTACCATTTCAAGGCAAAGACCGCAAGGAAACAATGGTCCTGATACTGAAGTAAGATACTATACTGACAATGTCTATGGCAACTACACAATGAAGAGTAGCTGCTGCCTTGCCAACAGCTAATGGGGATCCCTATATATGAAATAATAGTTTTTTCTGTGAAATAACTTATTTTCATCTGTTTTGTAGGGCAAAACTTGGCATGCCGCAATTCTTAAGCCCAGAGGTGCAAAGTCTAATACGGGCCCTCTTCAAAAGAAATCCTGCCAATAGATTAGGTATGTAGTCAAGAGCATTACTAAAATGTGTAATTTCATATGATCCATTCTATTTATCAATTGAAAGACAAATTTACAGCATTAGATCAACCTTTATTCGTGTATTATATGGGACACAGTAGACAGCATTGAAATCTGAATCTTAACTCATCTTCACATTAAGGGTTTTCAGGATAGTGCAGGCTAGAGGGCACAGTTACTGTATGTTTTCTCTTACCTGTCGGTGGAAGCTGGTTGGCCAGTGGTGGGATTGAATATAGCCATATGAATCACTTCCTCCATGATTTATAAGATGGAGAGTAATGTCACCGAGACCTCTTCAAGCCGGAGTCATTCTTTATGTATGATTACGGGAAATATGAGTCATAATTTACCTAAAGCTGAGAGGTTGTGTTATATGCATCTATATTAGCCTTTATAAGACATGAATATGTGCCTTTATAAGGCATGTATGTGAGCCTTTATGCATTACTGCATAGGGCTTATATGTTATGCAGCCACCACCGGAGACCCTAGTTAAATAAAATGGTCTAGAGAGTGTAGCTAATATTACCCATAATATCCCATGTTCTCACTGAATGAGCAGAGATACTTGAGATAGAATTTTAGTAAGTGAGAAATTTACAGCCCAGTGAAGCTAGAAAGAGTATTCAATCTAAATGTCCTGGTGTATTTTACTGTTAGGTGCTGGACCAGATGGAGTCGAGGAGATTAAAAGGCATCATTTCTTTGGAAATATAGATTGGAATGTGAGTACAATGCTTCTCGTAACCTTTTCTAGAAATCATTAAAGGCAAAGATGACCATCCATTGCTTTTTGATATGTCCTGAGGATTTCCTTTTGGATTGTTGTACTTTCATACAAGAAGTATGGGCATTTTACCTCAGACTTTGTACCTACTGAGTAGAGAGGGAAGAAAACAACAAGATACTTGAAAGCTTTCTTCTTTCCAAGATGACAATTTTCTGTACAGTATTTGGTTTGAAACATAATCTATTTTTACTCTCAGAAGTCACTGACCTATTTCTCTTACCTTTTTTTGGTTGCCATACTAACAGATCAAGCAGAGACATATCAAATCACCATGGATTAAATGTAGCTCAATACTAAATGGAAAAATTAAAGTAGCATTTTACCTTTCCCCCTCATGGTGAAACCACAGAAGCTTTACAGAAGAGAGATCAAGCCTCCATTCAAACCAGCGGTGGGCAGGCCAGAAGACACCTTCCACTTTGACCCCGAATTCACCTCCCGCACACCAACAGGTGATTAGTAATTGTAGGTGAAGTAGTTCAGCCCGTTGGCGTGTGTGGTGTACGTTTGTTTGTGTGTGTGATGTTGCCACATAATTTAATTAATCATGATGTTATGTTTCATTTCATGCTGTTTGCTTCACTGTTATGCTGTTTACTCAAAATAATAATTTCTCCATGCATCTGTGTTCCACTCACAAACTGACATCAATTTGCAATTAAATTACTGACAAATAACCCCCTCTTTTATATCGACATAAAGTACACTTCCATATCGACAAAGTCAACCAGCCACAACCCTCTGAAATGATTATATCATTCAATGAGTGCAGTTACATGCAAACAAAAATCTGATTATTGTGAATAATCAGATTAATATAATAGTTTGACTTAAACGTTTGCATGCTTTGCAAGAAAATCGATTTTCCTAATAATCCTGTTTCCATGGACACATCTGAAATCAGACTTCCTGGTGGGACTTAAATAAATGCAGAAAATCACCAATCAGAATCAGCGTTCTACCATGTTATTTTTCTGAAGCATATTTGATTCTGAGTTCGGACATATAAAGTTTATATGTGAAAACCATTCATTAGATGCGTACTTTCAGTTTTTCCGAACTCACTTCACTCGCGCAGCGCAAAAGAAGGCTGCTCATGCTATCACATGGCCATATCAAATCCACTGATACAGTATGCTAACACATGGCCATATCAAATCCACTGATACAGTATGCTAATACATGGCCATATCAAGTCCACTGCTACAGTATGCTAACACGTGGCCATATCAAATCCACTGCTACAGTATGCTAACACATGGCCATATCAAATCCACTGCTACAGTATGCTAACACATGGCCATATCAAGTCCACTGCTACAGTATGCTAACACGTGGCCATATCAAATCCACTGCTACAGTATAACTCTGATTTAAAGCATTTACATGTACAAATAATTTGAAAGAGTGCTCAGAACCAGGCGTTTTAATCGCTGTACGCTTACTTCGATTATGACTTTATGCCGATTTAAGATAAGCAGAGTAAGGTGTTTACATGACTAATGCTATATTCGGCCTACTGCCATAATCAGTTTAATGTTGAATTATTAGTGTGCATGTAAACGTACTCAATGAATCACAGTCCATGTGCAAAGGAAATTTGGTACAAAAGGACCAATATTTAACCTCGTGTATATATCAGCTGTTAGTGTGCAAAGTCAGAGATGGGTAGCTGTACATAAAAAAGACCCCCTAGGCCACATCTGTACACTACAATGGGACTGTCCCTCAAAAGTAAACTCATGATAAATGACATTCAATCAACTGATGTAATGTTCCAGTTGCTAATATGTCCATGTTCCCATGTCTGTCCTGTTCTCCCATCAGACAGTAGAGGTTGTAACAGGTTCTGTACCATCTGTCACCTTCTCCCGTCAGACTCGCCTGGCCTCCCTCCCAGTGACAACACACACCAGCTCTTCAGAGGGTTCAGCTTCGTGGCCACTAATCTGGACCAGGACCAGTCCATTGCTGAAATACAGCAGAACTCAACTGTCAACCCTATTGTACAAGTGAGTATGCTAGAGGGAGAGGACTAAATAACTCAGGTGTACAGCTCCTCCATCAACCATATAGACTTATTAAATACTCAAAGGAATATTTGAAACAATCAAAAATATAAATATTTTTTTAGATAATATGACATCCTTCAGGCAATTGACTTTTTATAAATATTTTCAATTTTCCATTAATTAAATGTAACCACCAAATGGACGTTGGTGTCTCTATAGTCTCAACTTCAAGTGGAATATCAAGCCTTGTTTTTGAAAGTCTGTATGTACAAATGAAGAAGAATCAGCATAGTATCAACTACCACCCTTACCTATCAGCTTAGTATCAACTACCACCCTTACTTTGGGGCGGCAGGTAGCCTAGTGGTTACCTGCCGAAAGGTTTCTGGATCGAATCCCTGAGCTGACAAGGTAAAACATTTGTTGTTCTGCTCCTGAACAAGGCAGTTAACTCACTGTTCCCCGGTAGGCCGTCATTGTAAATAAGAATTTGTTCTTAACTGACTTGCCTAGTTAAATAAAAAAAACAGCATTGGATGAATTCAATGTATTTTATGTGGTGACAGTGGTGAGATGGATGATGGTGATCCCCATGGTCTTCTGTTTTAACCATCTCAGCCACTGCTCCAGAGAAGGCCTCTCGTGTCCTGCAGTGCACAACAACACATCCACTCACATGAATAACAGCATAACTGATTCTACCAGATGGTTCATACCTGAGTGAGAAAGTCACTCACCAGAAAGGCCTCCCAGTGCCCTCAGACCTCAGCAAAGCATATTGATTTGTGGTAGCACATAGTTCCCTCGATGACATCATGGCCATGTGCGCTCTGCCGTGGCAACGCTCTGGGAACATTTTGATCCTCTGCTTTTTCCATTGTATTGAACAAGTGAGGTTAGAAGCTGCTGCAGTGTGGATGAATGAGCCAACATCTCTCATAGAACACAATAGACTAGCATGGAATGTCCTGCAGACCACAAGGTGAATGTGTGAAACCAAGAGAGACTATTACTGTAGTGATGTGTGAAACCATGATAGATTATTACTGTAGTGATGTGTGAAACCATGATAGACTATTACTGTAGTGATGTGTGAAACCATGATAGATTATTACTGTAGTGATGTGTGAAACCATGATAGACTATTACTGTAGTGATGTGTGAAACCATGATAGATTATTACTGTAGTGATGTGTGAAACCATGATAGACTATTACTGTAGTGATGTGTGAAACCATGATAGACTATTACTGTAGTGATGTGTGAAACCATGATAGACTATTACTGTAGTGATGTGTGAAACCATGATAGATTATTACTGTAGTGATGTGTGAAACCATGATAGATTATTACTGTAGTGATGTGTGAAACCATGATAGATTATTACTGTAGTGATGTGTGAAACCATGATAGACTATTACTGTAGTGATGTGTGAAACCATGATAGACTATTACTGTAGTACATTCACATTTTCAGTTCACTTTTCTTGCTCTCGTTTGTGATTTGACATGAAAGAAGAACACTTCCTAAATCTCCACATGTAAAGTGATACGTCACAAGAGAAAGGAGAAATGCGACCAAAGTGCACTCACGCAGAAACACTGTTCACCTAGAATGTTCTTCAAGGACCATTCTTACCAGGGGAATCATTTGATAGATCTGTTTTGAAAACCAGTGTGCTCCATTTTGCATATGAAATAGGCTTCCCCTGGATATGTCTGGGGATTATAGAAGGATTGATGGATTCCCTAGTCTGCCAGAGCAGGATTATAACATGAGCGAAGAGTAAGGAAGTCTGTTGACAAGCTTACTGGAGCATGATTATGACCAAAGGCTTTTATGTAAAATATGCTTAAACGTATTTGTGATGGCTGGACATGTTTGTAATTTCAGCAACTTCATGGGACCAACATCCATTTCACAGATGGGTATGAGGTAAAGGAGGAGGTGGGCTTGGGGGCGTACTCTGTCTGCAAACGATGCATCCACAAAATCACCAGTGTTGAATATGCTGTCAAAGTAAGTGAACCGTATGGGTAGATTTTTCAAGGGGAATATTTATGTATAGATCATTTCCTTCTCTAAGAATGATAAACTATTTTCACGGCTCGTCAGTTACATGAAACAGCACCATATACAACAAGGGACGTTACGATCACTACAAGGATTCCAGGTTGATGTACGACCTTTAATTATTGCAGCCTTGTGATGTACTGTATGTAGGCTACCCATTGCACTTCAACAACTATGAGCCTTTCAACTATAATATAGTCTCCCTTAGGATGATTCACGCAGCGACAATGATTCTGTATGTTGTGCAGACAATGCTCTGAGTCACACGTTTTATCATGAGGGAACCAAGCAGTTGTAATTTAACAGGGGGTGTGTCTCTTTCAGATCATCGACAGAGTTAAGAAAGATCCATCTGAGGAAATTGAGATTCTGTTGAGATACGGGCAGCATCCAAACATCATCACGCTGAAGGATGTATGTCATCATTCAATGACTCCCATACACACGCACATGCTGAAAGCCCTCCATAAGGGCAGAGAACCTTGCCAGTTTGCATACCTAAGAAAAAATGTGCCCCTGCAAACTTCATTGAATTTTCACTGACCCTAATATTTCATTTTATCTTCTACAGTTGAAGTCGGAAGTTTACATACACTTAGGTTCGAGTCATTAAAACTCGTTTTTCAACCACTCCTCAAATTTCTTATTAATAAACTATAGTTTTGGCAAGTCGGTTAGGACATCTACTTTGTGCATGACACAAGTCATTTTTCCAACAATTGTTTACAGACAGATTATTTCACTGTATCACAATTCCAGTGGTTCAGAAGTTTACATACACTAGGTTGACTGTGCCTTTAAACAGCTTGGAAAATTCCAGAAAATTATGTCATGGCTTTAGAAGCTTCTGATAGGCTAATTGACATCATTTGAGTCAATTGGAGGTGTACCTGTGCATGTATTTCTAGGCCTACCTTCAAACTCAGTGCCTCTTTGTTTGACATCATGGGAAAATCAGAAGAAATAAGCCAAGACGTCAGAAAAAAAATTGTAGACCTCCACAAGTCTGGTTCATCCTTGGGAGCAATTTCCAAACGCCTGAAGGTACCACGTTCATCTGTACAAACAATAGTACGCAAGTATAAACACCATGGGACCATTCAGCCGTCATACCGCTCAGGAAGGAGACGCGTTCTGTCTCCTAGAGATGAACGTACTTTGGTGCTAAAAGTGCAAATCAATCCCAGAACAACAGCAAAGGACCTTGTGAAGATGCTGGAGGAAACAGGTACAAAAGTATATATCCACAGTAAAACGAGTCCTATATCGACATAACCTGAAAGGCCGCTCAACAAGGAAGAAGCCGTTGCTCCAAAACCACCATAAAAATGCCAGACTACGGTTTGCAACTGCACATGGGGACAAAGATTGTACTTTTTGGAGAAGTGTCCTCTGGTCTGATGAAACAAAAATAGAAGTGTTTGGCCATAATGACCATCGTTATGTTTGGAGGAAAAAGGGGGAGGCTTGCAAACCGAAGAACACCATCCCAACCGTGAAGCATGGGGGTGGCAGCATGTTGTGGGGGTGCTTTGCTGCAGGTGGTTACTGATGCACTTCACAAAATAGATGGCATCATGAGGGATGAAAATTATGTGGATATATTGAAGCAACATCTCAAGACATCAGTCAGGAAGTTAAAGCTTGGTCGCAAATGGGTCTTCCAAATGGACAATGACCCCAAGCATACTTCCACAGTTGTGGCAAAATGGCTTAAGGACAGCAAAGTCAAGGTATTGGAGTGGCCATCACAAAGCCCTGACCTCAATCCTATAGAAAATTTGTGGGCAGAACTGAAAAAGCGTGTGTGAGCAAGAAGGCCTACAAACCTGACTCCGTTACACCAGCTCTGTCAGGAGGAATGGGCCAAAATTCACCCAACTTACTGTGGGAAGCTTGTGGAAGGTTACCCGAAATGCTTGACCAAAGTTAAACAATTTTAAGGTCAATGCTTCCAAATACTAATTGAGTGTGTGTATACTTCTGACCCACTGGGAATGAGATGAAAGAAATAAAAGCTGAAATAAATAATTCTCTACTATTATTCTGACATTTCACATTCTTAAAATAAAGTGGTGATCCTAACTGACCTAAAACAGGGATTTGTTACTATGATTAAATGTCAGGAATTGTGAAAAACTGAGTTTACATACACCTTGGCCAAATATATTTAAACTTCTGACTTCAAACGTATGTCCTTATTGGATTTTACTAGCCACTGTTTGTTGGCTGTGAGGTCTAGACTAATGTAGTCTTTGGCTCATAAATACCTCCACTTGGTATTAAAATGTATTTTTGGCCCCTAGGTCTATGACGATGGGAGGTATGTGTACCTTGTGATGGAGCTGATGAGAGGTGGGGAGCTGCTGGACAGAATACTCTATCAGAAGTGTTTCTCTGAGCGAGAGGCCTCTGCTGTTCTCTGCACTATTACCAAGACAGTGGAGTACCTTCACTCACAGGGGGTCAGTATCATTCATGTACGGGTACAGGGGAGTATCTTCACTCACAGGGGGTCAGTATCATTCATGTACAGGTACAGTGGAGTACCTTCACTCACGGGGTCAGTATCATTCATGTAGAGGTACAGTGGAGTACCTTCACTCACGGGGTCAGTATCATTCATGTACAGGTACAGTGGAGTAGCTTCACTCACGGGGTCAGTATCATTCATGTACAGGTAACTGCCAAAATGAAGGAAACACCAACATAAAGTGTCTTAATAGGGGGTTGGGCCACCACGAGCCAGAACAGTTTCAGTGCACCTTGGAATAGATTCTACTTGTGTCTGGAACTAAATTTGAAGGATGCGACACCATTCTTCCAGGAGAAATTCCATCAGTTTTGTTGATGGTGGTGGAAAACGCTGTCTCAGGTGACGCTCCAGAATCTCCCATAAGTGTTTCAATTGGGTTGAGATTTAGTTACTGAGACACACACACCCCGATGCTCCTTTGAGACCCCTATTTCAAAATCACTGAGATCTCTTCATTTTTCAAATCAAATCACATTTTATTTGTCACATGCGCTGAATACAATGGGTGTAACTGAAATGCTTGTTTACGAGCCCTTCGCAACGATGCAGAATTTAATAATAATACATAGAAAAACAGTGACACAAGGAATAACATTAAATAAACAAGAATGGAGCTATACAGGGAGCTAACAGGGAGTACCAGTACCAGATCAATGTGCAGAGGCAATAGCTATATACAGGGAGTACCAGTACCAGACGAGGTATTTGAGGTAGATATGTACATGAAGGCAGGATAAAGTGACTAGGCATCAGGATAGATAATAATAAGGTATTTGAGGTAGATATGTACATGAAGGCAGGATAAAGTGACTAGGCATCAGGATAGATAATAATAAGGTATTTGAGGTAGATATGTACATGAAGGCAGGGTAAAGTGACTAGGCATCAGGATAGATAATAAGAGGAAAATATAGAACAGAGTAGCAGCAGCAAATGATGTGTATATGTGTGTTTGTTGTTTCGGTAATGGTGTCTGTGTGTTTGTGTTCTGTCGCTATGCGTGTGTAGTGAATGTGTGAGTGTGTCAGTGTATTGTGTATATAGTGTGTGTATATAGAGTCTTGGGAGTGTGCACAGAGTCACTGCAAGATAGGGTCAATGCAGATAGTCCGGATAACCATTTAATTAACTATTTAGCAGTCTGGCTATTTAACAGTCTTATGGCTTGAGGCTAGAAGCTGTCTCGGCACCTGTTGGTCCGAGAGCCAATGCGCTGGTACCGTTTACCGGACGGTAGCTGAGTGAATAGTCTTCCTCTGGCCTTCCTTCCTCTTCTAGCCATGGTAACCAAAATAATAGGCTACTAGGCATGTTTTATACATGACCCTAAGCATGATGGGAAGTTAATTGCTTAATTACCTCAGGAACCACACATTCATACCATAATTCCTATTAGCTTCTCTATTGTCATAGGTGGTACATCGAGACCTGAAACCAAGCAACCTCCTCTATGTGGATGAAACGGGAGATCCTGAATCGATCCGAATATGTGATTTTGGGTTCGCCAAACAATTAAGGGCGGAAAACGGTCTCCTCATGACGCCCTGTTACACAGCAAACTTTGTGGCTCCAGAGGTGAGGAGACATTTGATCTTATTTATTTCAAGTACATCCCTATATTGTGATGTGACACAGATTGACCATGTCTTTCATAGGTCCTGAAGAAGCAGGGGTATGATGCTGCTTGTGACATCTGGAGTTTGGGGATCCTACTCTACACTATGCTCGCAGGGTAAACCTAATTTCACTGGTTTATTTAAACTTGGCAGGGTAAACCTAATATCACTGGTTTATTAAAACCTGTCAGGGTAAACCTAATTTCACTGGTTTATTAAAACTTGGCAGGGTAAACCTAATATCACTGGTTTATTTAAACTTGGCAGGGTAAACCTAATTTCACTGGTTTATTTAAACTTGGCAGGGTAAACCTAATATCACTGGTTTATTAAAACCTGTCAGGGTAAACCTAATTTCACTGGTTTATTAAAACTTGGCAGGGTAAACCTAATATCACTGGTTTATTTAAACTTGGCAGGGTAAACCTAATATCACTGGTTTATTTAAACTTGGCAGGGTAAACCTAATTTCACTGGTTTATTTAAACCTGGCAGGGTAAACCTAATATCACTGGTTTATTTAAACCTGGCAGGGTAAACCTAATTTCACTGGTTTATTTAAACCTGGCAGGGTAAACCTAATATCACTGGTTTATTTAAACCTGGCAGGGTAAACCTAATATCACTGGTTTATTTAAACCTGGCAGGGTAAACCTAATATCACTGGTTTATTTAAACTTGGCAGGGTAAACCTAATATCACTGGTTTATTTAAACCTGGCAGGGGAAGCAACATTTGCACGTTGCTACTTCTCCTGGCTACCACTGATTGAATGACTCATTTTTGGGACAGTGAGAGGGACAGTGGAGGACAGATTACTTTCTAAACTGAGGTCGAGTCTGTGGTAGTCATTGTAATTGTACTCTTCACAAGCCCAAATCTCTCAGGACCTGCCCTGACAATTTAATGTCCCAGCCTGCGGCTCAGGTTTAAAATCTCTAATCAGGGCAAAGTAGCATTCTTTCACTGGGTGAAAACTGGTTGAATCAACATTGTTTCCATGTCATTTCAACTAAACAATTCAATGTGATGACGTTGAATCAACGGGGAAAACTGATTGGATTTGAAAACGTAAGGGAATTGGATCTTTTTTCAACCAACTTTTAACCTAAATCCAATGACATGGTGATTTTGTTGTTGTTGATTTCACATTGAATTCACGTTAGTTGACAACTCAACCAAATGAAAATCAAAACTAGACGTTAAACTGACGTCTGTGCCCAGTGGTACACTGTTTAGACGCCATTATTCATATTACTTTTAAAAATAGCTCAGCCGAGGTATTGGAGAATCGCACCTCACAAACTCATAGATTTTAAGACCCCAAATTCAAACAAACCCACATACATCTTTCCCTACTGTGCAACAGTAAAGCACATTTATTACTGTAGAGCAGGGAAGTTTGATTGTCTTGTCCTTCTTCACTCTTGTGTTTACAGCTTCACCCCTTTTGCCAATGGTCCTGATGACACCCCGGAGGAAATACTGGCTCGCATTGGTAGCGGAAAATATGCCCTCACCGGCGGAAACTGGGATACGGTTTCTGATGCTGCAAAGGTGCGGTTATTTGTCCATCAATTAATAGAACATCACTGTTTATTTAATGATTAATAAATCCAGTTCACATCCAATTGTTGTACATGGAAGTTTGAAATGAAATCCCATCCACATTGGTTTAGCTGCAATGCTGCATTTCATACGGGTCCTAACTAGACTATTTCTGTATTGGGTTCCAATAGGACATAGTCACTAAGATGCTCCATGTGGATCCACACCAACGGCTGACGGCTCCCCAGGTCCTCAGACACCAGTGGATAGTCAACCAAGAACAGCTGTCTCAGTGTCAGCTCATCAGACAGGATGTACAGCTTGTTAAGGTAAAGAGGAAACCCTGATGAAAAGCCCAAACCTGACATAATGTAAGAAGCAACATCATCTGTACGTGTTGCCAATCTCTAGCCTCGTAAAACAGACTGACAACATTGTTTCACCTTAGCCCAGCGGTTTGACTGGTTGACCAGGCTGCTCGATCTTTGTCACTAAGCAAATTATGCTAGCTAATTGTGATAGTTATTGTTTTGCATCACAAGCAACGTTGTCTTCTAAAGCTCTCTGACTGATGAAAGGTCTCTCACACATGAATTATTCCTCTGTAGAAGTGCTGTTGTCATTCTACTGCCACCTTGTGTACAGATCTACCATTACATGTAGAACTTTTGCATTCTCTATGTCAGCAAAAGTAATTTGAAACCTGCTCAACGTTTCACACACTGTACTTGCTTTGCCCCCTTTAATTATGCAGTTTTAGAATATAATAACTTTATATACTTTAAGTGTTTTCTGTCTCCCTAGGGAGCAATGGCTGCAACATACTTGGCTTTGAATCGATCGCCTCTGGCCCCAAAGCTGGAGCCTGTGCAGTGTTCAAGTTTGGCCCAGAGAAGAGGAATGAAGAGACTCACATCCACTTGTTTATAGCACCCTGGTAGATGATTCAGGGACAGCTTGAAAATGGGGCAAGGTGCAATGACTTTCATCAGACACTGGTTTAAGTGCCCGTCCAAAGAACCAGGAAGTCTACAGTAGTGGGAACAAGGAGGAGCCACTTGTAACAAGGGGGGGAAAAAATTGTAGAGAAGATGCATCACATTGTTGCACTAAGACAGGAATCTTTACAGATTTTAGATGCACTCGAAACAAACAAATGGTGGCATCGAAGACAAAGCAGAATTCTGTTCAATTGTTCTTAAATGTATCATTTGTATTGAAGAAATGTAACATTAATATATTTTATTTTATTCATTCATATTTGCCTTTTCATTTAGGTGGCATCTGAAACTGTTTGTTTGTTAAGTGACACCTGTGTATTATGTCGAGTATGTTTAGAATGATATTGTCTAGGAGACCAAGTAACCTTATGCAACGTTGAGTTGACACTTTGTCATAATGGCTGTAACAGAAAAGTCTAGAACAGCTTGTAGTTCATAACTACATGATACACATTTTACGAGATTTTATCGACAGCATCTGTATTTTTCCCTGTGTCTGAAAATAAGCATGTTGGTATGTTACTTTGCTGACACATTGTTCAGTCTAAAAGTTAAATTACAGCTGCTAAGGATATATATGTTGGTACATTTTGTAGCATTCCAGACATCCACAGTTATTATAGACATTAAAATAAACTGAAATAGCTGAATGAGTACAGAGTATACAGTGCATTCAGAAAGTATTCAGACCCCTTGACTTTTTCCAGATTTTGTTACGTTACAGCCTTATCTAAAATGGATTAAATAAATAAAACATCCTCATCAATCTACACACAATACCCGATAATGAATAGCAAAAACAGGTTTTTTGATTTTTTTTTTGCAAATGTACAATAAAAAAAACGGAAATACCTTAGTTACATAAGTATTCAGACCCTTTGCTATGAGACTCAAAATTGAGCTCAGGTGCATCCTGTTTCCATTGATCATCCTTGATGTTTCTACAACTTGATTGGAGTCCACCTGTGGTAAATTTAATTGATATGACATGATTTGGAAAGGCACACACCTTTCTACATAAGGTCCCACAGTTGACAGTGCATGTCAGAGCAAAAACCAAGTCACGAGGTCGAAGGAGGTGTTCGTAGAGCTTCGAGACAGGATTGTGTCAAGGCACAGATCTAGGGAAGGGTACCAAAAAATATCTGCAGCATTGAAGGTCCCCAAGAACAAAGTGGCTTCCATCATTCTTAAATGGAAGAAGTTTGGAACCACCAAGACTTTTCCTAGAGCTGGCCACCCAGCCAAACTGGGTGGCCAGATGGGAGAATCTTCCAGAAGGACAACCATCTCTGCAGCACTCCACCAATCAGGCCTGTATGGTAGAGTGGCCAGACAGAAGCCACTCCTCAGTAAAAGGCACATGACAGCCTGCTTGGTGTTTGCCAAAAGGCACTTAAAGGACTCTCAGACCATGAGAAACAAGATTCTCTGGTGTGATGAAACCAAGATTGAACTTTCTGGCCTGAATGCCATGCGTCACGTGTGGAGGAAACCTGGCACCATCCCTATGGTGAAGCATGGTGGTGGCAGCATCATGCTGTGGGGATGTTTTTCAGCGGCAGGGACTGGGAGACTAGTCAGGATCGAGGCAAAGATGAACAGAGCAAAGTACAGAGAGATCCTTGAAAACCTTCTCCAGAGCACTCAGGACCTCAGACTGGGACAAAGGTTCACCTTCCAACAGGACAACGACCCTAAACAAACAGCCAAGACAATACAGGAATGGCTTCGGGACAAGTCTCTAAATGTCCTTGAGTGGCCCAGTCAGAGCCCGGACTTGAACCCAATCTAACATCTCTGGAGAGACCTGAAAATAGCTGTGCAGCGACGTTCCCTATCCAACCTGACCGAGCTTGAGAGAATCTGCCGAGAAGAATGGGGAAAATTCCCAAATACAGATGTGCCAAGCTTGTAGCATCATACCCAAGAAGACTCGTGGCTGTAATTGCTGCCAAAGGTGCTTCAACAAAGTACTGAGTAAAGGGTCTGAATACTTATGTAAATGTGATATTTCTGTTTTTTTTTTCATTTTAATAAGTTAGCAAACATTTCTTAACCTGTTTTTGCTTTGTCATTATGGGGTATTGTGTCTAGATTGATGAGGGGGAAAACCAATTTAATCAATTTTAGAATAAGGCTGTAACGTAACAAAATGTGAAAAAAGTCAAGGGGTCTGATAACATCCGAATGCACTGTCTGTCTGCATCAGTAGATGCTGCTGAAGGAGGACGGCTCATAATAATGTCTGGAATGATGTCATTGGAATGGTATTAACCACATGGAAACCATGTTTGATACCATTCCATTGACTCCATTCCAGCCATTCCTATGAGCAGCCCTCCCCTCAGCATCCTCTACTGGTCTGCATCAATCTATAACTTTCAGGTTGGTTCATAAGGTTAGACATACTGTAGTGTACAATATTTATTTTCTGTAGCTTACAGTTCAATATTATTTTCTTTATAAAATCTAGTGCGCATTATGTTGGATGCTTTTGATAGTTTTGGCAATTTCTAACATAATATTCTACTTTTGTTTTGGGGAGGGGTACTGAAACAGACTCATTATAAATTGTCAATGCAAGTTATATTTCTTGTGTAAATGTGACTTAAGTTATTGTATCAAACAACTGTATATATTGTTTCTACATTATCCATTATGTGAAGTGTATTAATGTATGTTTATGTCCGTTTGTTTTATTTTTTAATACATGACATATTTAAGTGTTTTTACCTGATCTGAAGTGCACTATGTGTTAGGTAAATTACTTTTTAGAGGGATGTATTTGTTTTAGTAGCAGATACATTGGTATGCATTTATTAGCATTACCTTGTTTCCTGTCTGTTAAATAGCTCATTTGGGGGGGGGGGGAAATATATCAACAAAGATTCATCTTAAAACATTATGGAACCAATATGCGTGGATTGATTTAGTGTTCATATGTTGAACACAGCATAAAACACATACAGTTGAAGTAAGAAGTTTACATACACTAAGTTGACTGTGCCTTTAAACAGCTTGGAAAATTCCAGATAATGCTGTCATGGCTTTAGAAACTTCTAATAGGCTAATTGACATAATTTGAGTCAATTGGAGGTGTGCATGTGGATGTATTCAAGGCCTACCTTCAAACTCAGTGCCTCTTTGCTTGACATCATGAGAAAATCAAAAGAAATCAGCCAAGACCTCCACAATTGTAGACCTCCACAAGTCTGGTTCATCCTTGGGAGCAATTTCCAAACGCTTGAAGGTACCACGTTCATCTGTACAAACAATGGTACGCAAGTATAAACACTATGGCATCACGCAGCCATCATACCGCTCAGGAAGGAGACGCGTTCTGTCTCCAACAGATGAACGTACTTTGGTGCGAAAAGTGCAAATCAATCCCAGAACAACAGCAAAGGACCTTGTGAAGATGCTGGAGGAAACAGGTACAATAGTATCTATATCCACAGTAAAACGAGTCCTATATCGACATAACCTGAAAGGCCGCTAAGCAAGGAAGAAACCACTGCTCCAAAACCGCCATAAAAATGCCAGACTACGGTTTGCAACTGCACATGGGGACAAAGATTGTACTTTTTGGAGAAATGTCCTCTGGTCTGATGAAACAAAAATAGAACTGTTTGGCCATAATGACCATCGTTATGTTTGGAGGAAAAAGGGGGGTGCTTGCAAGCCGAAGAACACCATCCCAACCATGAAGCATGGGGGTGGCAGCATCATGTTGTGGGGGTGCTTCGCTGCAGGAGGGACTGGTGCACTTCACAAAATAGATGGCATCATGAGGCAGGAAAATTATGTGGATATATTGTAGCAACATCTCAAGACATCAGTCAGGAAGTTGAAGCTTTCTCGCAAATGGGTCTTCCAAATGGACAATGACCCCAAGCATACTTCCAAAGTTGTGGCAAAATGGCTTAAGGACAAGAAGGTCAAGGTGTTGGAGTGTCAATCACAAAGCCCTGACCTCAATCCTGTAGAAAATTTGTGGGCAGAACTGAAAAAGCGTGTGCGAGCAAGGAGGCCTACAAACCTGACTCAGTTACACCAGCTCTGTCAGGAGACACCAGCTCTGTCAGGAGGAATGGGCCAAAATTCACCCAACTTATTGTGGGAAGCTTGTGGAAGGCACCCGAAACGTTTGACCCAAGTTAAACAATTTAAAGGCAATGCTACCAAATACGAATTGAGTGGATGTAAACTTCTGACCCACTGGGAATGTGATGAAAGAAGTAAAATCTGAAATAAATCATTCTCTCTACAATTATTCTGACATTTCACATTCTTAAAATAAAGTGGTGATCCTAACTGACCTAAAACAGGGAATTTTTACTTGGATTAAATATCAGGAATTGTGAAAAACTGAGTTTAAATGTATTTGCCTAAGGTGTATGTAAACTTCCGACTTCAACTGTACAGTAGAATGCCACCTTGGATCCCTTTATGTTTATGATTTAGGTGCAAATCAAGTAGTAAAGAAGCTGTGTGAAACAAACACCAGCAATCCCAACAGTGTTTTCAGTGTACCAACACAATGACATATTATAGAATTACAGGTTGAAAGTACACAGGATTCAGGAATGGTTTATCATTCAACTTAAGCACACAATGGAGCTTTAGTTGCTCCATAATATTAAGAATACGGGATAATATGACAAAACAGGTTAGGATAAATACCACACACTTACCTTTAGAATATTTTCATAATTTCTAGAATATTTTCATAAATTTGACAGTACAACATGTAAAAAGCATTACAGCCTAATGAACAGTAAGCCTTAACAATTTCTGCTTTCACAAAGCTTAATTGAATAACTACTAAAATACAATATTAGAATCATAGAATCACACAATAGATAACCTTGATCAATGACTCGCCTTGTGCTGCTGTGGCTTGTATATAGATCTGCATACTGAAGGTAATTCTGAGAAGATATTTATTCAAAGAGTCTCCTGTTCTGTGTTGTTCAGTCACTAAGCCCTCAAGTGAGGACACACTATTGTCTCAAAACCACTGTAAAGTAAGTAGCTAAAAAGTAACATTGTGAAACTTGTGTGCTAGTAGGACTGTACATACTGTATAGGTTACTTAACTATTTTCCTTGTATTGGCAGTGCATGCCAAAACTTTACAAATAAATCAAGTGGGAAAGAAACTCTGTTGTGTTGATATTTTGTGACGATAGTCTCAGGCATACACACAGTGACCCTTATCAGTTTGTGGACAATTTCTGGTCCTGTGTGGCAGGGTATTCGCAATGCAAGGGTGACTTCCCCTGGGGCTACCCATACAAAAAAAAAAATATGCATACACTACTGTAAGTTGCTTTGGATAAAAGTGTCTGCTAAATGTATATTATATTATTTAATATAATAATAGTATGCAGATTATTTTTCAAACTAGGCCTAATTGAATGCAATTTTGGTTTACCTTCGCTAGAAACCTGGTTGAACCTCTTTCACAGTAACAAAAAAGAACAATGGGAGGAAATCGGTAGAACATTTGCGCTGTGCTACTTCTCCTGGCTACCACTGATTGAATGACTCATTTTTGGGACAGTGAGAGGGACAGTGGAGGACAGATTACTTTCTAAACTGAGGTCGAGTCTGTGGTAGAGTCATTGTAATTGTACTCTTCACAAGCCCAAATCTCTCAGGACCTGCCCTGACAATTTAATGTCCCAGCCTGTGGCTCAGGTTTAAAATCTTTAAACAGGGCAAAGCAGCATTCTTTCACTGGGTAAAAATAGGTTGAATCAACATTGTTTCCACGTCGTTTCAACCAAAACATAGAATGTGATGATGTCATTGTAAATAAGAATTTGTTTTTTAAGGCCAGGCACCACAGGCAAAAATTTTGATTTTGCGTCCACCTGTCAATTTTCTGATTTGGGGATATTTTGCATAAAATGTCCAAATAAATCGGCAATAATGTAAATAAATACTTTATTTGTATAATTTTATCCCAACTCCGTCAACTACACCTAGCATTAATGTCGTTCTTGATAGCATGTTTCATGTAGAACTTCAACCGCTATTTTTAAATCTCTCCATGTTGAATCATATATCATTCAAAAGCTTGTTTTCCGGAGCATATCGTTAGCTAGTCCATAGGTGGCTATATCCTTTGTAGACGTAGTGCTTCGTGCTGAAAGATTAGTAATTTACTGACGTTGGTTACTGGCATTTAAAGGCCCTTTCCGGCAACCTGATTGGTTAAAATGCCTCACGTGCCGCGCAGCACTTCCTTGTTTGAAAATATCTCCCGCGAAGAATCAACGTAAAGAGAGACAAAATTAGTAAATCTCGAAGAATATAACTACAGTATGTGAATAAAAATAGGCGATCTCAGTTAGCCAATGCGAGAAAAGCAGTGAATGAAAGAAACAATGTGCCTGATCCGCCGATCGAGGCAGTGACAGTACAGGTAGAGGAGGAAAAGGAGGTGGCCCGCAGCAGCGCGTTGAGACGCAAATTAGTTGAGATGAAGATAACAACTAGCAGCGATCAACCAGACAGCAGCCAGCCAACAGTGGCGTTTATTCCACGTCTCAAATAAACCAACTTGTACATGATTTGATTTGCCCTAAGTGTCTAAACACTGGACTGAAAATCACCATAGACTTCACCAACCAGTGATTGTGTAATTCTGTCATGATAGAATGTGCAGACTGAAGGTGATCGTGATGCATTTAGGAGGAGTGTTTACACTTCCTCCCGGCTGCAGGAGTGCTCCAGGGAAGATGTGGCATTTGATATAAATGTGAGGATGGTTCTTCTAGCCCACGAATTTGGACTTGGTTATGAAGCTTTAAAGAAAATAAACAAAGTCCTAGCGATTCCTTCCTTGTGTCTCAGCTCATATCAGAGACATGATAGTAGAGTGACAGGTAAATAAAAAGGGAGAGTAGCCCATTATTGTCAGGTGACTTGCTGTGTATAAATAATATTTATTTCCTTGCTCTAGCACACAGGTGTCAAACTCATTCCACGGGGGGCCGAGTGTCTGCGGGTTTTCGCTCCTCCCTTGTACTTGATTGATGAATTAACATCACTAATTAGTTAGGAACTCCCCACACCTGGTTGTCTAGGGCTTTATTGAAAGGAAAAACCAAAAACCTGCAGACACTAGGCCCAACGTGGAATGAGTTTGACACCCCTGCTCTAGCAAATGTATTCAAAGTTAATAAAACAGAGTGATAGGAAAACATAACTCTACAATGAGACTGTCACATAGACCTACAGTGTCATAGGGCTGTAGCCTAATGTGATTAGTGAGAAATTAGCTTTACGTAAAGTAAATACATGCTGATATGCTAATATTTCGTCCTGCAGTTATGTCTGTAATGTCGACAGACATAATAAGTACTTTTTCCCCCCACTTTAGTTTCAGAGATACAGAGAGGGCTACAGTCAATGGAGAGTGCTGCAAAGATAATTAGAAGAGCATAGGCAGATATAGACCCAGACATAGCAGAGTTACTGAAGGAGGATGAGGATACAGATATAGACCCAGACATAGCAGAGTTACTGAAGGAGGATGAGGATACAGATATAGACCCAGACATATCAGAGATGCTGAAGGAGGATGAGGATACAGATATAGACCCAGACATAGCAGAATTACTGAAGAAGGATGAGGATACAGATATAGACCCAGACATAGCAGAGTTACTGAAGGAGGATGAGGATACAGATATAGACCCAGACATAGCAGAGTTACTGAAGGAGGATGAGGATACAGATATAGACCCAGACATAGCAGAGTTACTGAAGGAGGATGAGGATACAGATATAGACCCAGACATAGCAGAGATGCTGAAGTAGGATGAGGATACAGATATAGACCCAGACATAGCAGAGTTACTGAAGGAGGATGATGATACAGATATAGACCCAGACATAGCAGAGTTACTGAAGGAGGATGAGGATACAGATATAGACCCAGACATAGCAGAGTTACTGAAGGAGGATGAGGATACAGATATAGACCCAGACATAGCAGAGTTACTGAAGGAGGATGAGGATACAGATATAGACCCAGACATAGCAGAGTTACTGAAGGAGGATGAGAGTGTCATCATAGACATTAATGTATCCTTCGATGGCACTTGGCACAAGAGAGGATTCACTTCCAACTACGGGATAGGTGTGTGCATTGGTGCTGGTACCAGCGACCCATAGAAAATGGTAAAGATCCTCCACCCTGTCACAAAAACCTTGGAGGCCATACATTTTTTAATAGAGAGGTTGCACAGAAAATGGTAGCTGTATATCATAGGATGTCAAATGATAACGTCCTCAAAAGAATGTAGCACGGAGGAACCTAGAATGCAAATGAATGTCAGAACTCTGTAATATGGTCACGATGCCCCAAAACTGTCTTCGTGGGCAAAAGCCGCACTGACGGAGCAGCCAGTATGGCAGTAGCCACGTTCAATGATGGAGCCACTGCTATAACAATTGTGACGAACAAATTGTGGATTGACAGCACTTTGGTGAGACTGGAGCAGTCAGAGAGGAGTTGTGAGAGCTGATGCTGCTTCAATTGAGTGTGCCAAGCGCAGGTCCCATGATACAGTCAAGAAAGTAAATCGTCACCAGCAACAACTCAGAGGGCCTTACATATGGGGCAGGCTTGGCTGATTCATGTTCTGCACATTTCAACTGCCGTACAAAATCCGTGTATGTGACAAATTGAGCAAAGTGATATGAGAATTTGTCCAAAACTGCATATTTGTCCAACAGACCAGTATTCAAAGCATATGCTCTATTGCTTGAACCAAATGTATTAAACGTGCTAATGTATTTGTAAAATGTATATTTGATGTTTATTTGTCAGTTTAGAAGTGATATATGAATGAGTTTAATTAATGTGACATAAATGGTCATATTTATGGAAAGTACATTTTAATTGCATTAGCCTATCTTTATCTGCCATTTTCTCAAAATGACATGTTCCCTGTGCGCCAATTCACTTAACTTAGTCTTCAAAGGACGTACATTCCCTTTATTCCACACACAGGTTCTTAGGTCTTATAGTCAGACTTTTACAGAGGCTTTTCTTTTATTTCTTGTATTGTTTTGATTTTAAGTGTCATTGAATGTGTAAATTTATGCAAAATATGCATCCGTAATACATGTGAATAGTGTTTTTTTTAAATAATTCCATGAAATGACAATATTTAGATAAATTGATTTGTAAAAGTTGACCAGTCAGTGTCTTATCACAATAAAACAAAAACATTCTGCCTTGAAGCAATGTGTTGAAAAACAGATTCTGGTAATATGCAAATTAGCGCACATTTAAGGACGGTTTGCCTCATTTGCATATTTTTATTTTAAAATAAATAAAACTTGTAATACAATAATATATTGTATTTATGTATACTTTCAATTGGTAAAGTTTCAGTCTGATGAGAGTAAAGAAAGAAAGAAATCCCTATTAGCCTGTGGTGCCTGGCCTTAAAACTGACTTGCCTAGTTACATAAAGGTTAAATAAAAAATAAAAATAGATAAAACGTTGATTCAACTTGGGAAACTGATTGGATTTGAAAACGTTAGGGGATTTTGTCTTTTTTCAACCAACTTTGAACCTAAATCCAATGACATTGTGACCTTTTGGTCAGTTTATTGCATTATTGTGTCCCGGTTGAACGTGTTTTAAGGGTGGTATGTGTTTGAGCCAATAAGTGATGAATACAGGGTCACCTCCTTCGGAGAATTGTTGTGTAACCAGTTCAGCAGCTATTCTTGAGCATTATGTGTAGTGCCTAGCAATAGAGCCGAGTTGCTGATTCTGGATCAGTGGCA
The DNA here is from genome assembly GCF_016432855.1 of Salvelinus namaycush. NCBI lineage: Eukaryota > Metazoa > Chordata > Actinopteri > Salmoniformes > Salmonidae > Salvelinus > Salvelinus namaycush. The sequence goes on along the minus strand of NC_052341.1, from coordinate 8,128,248 downwards.
CAATCTCAGAAAGTAGGGGCGGGTCATCACCATGAGGTCGGATATCGTGAGATTGCATAGCAACACCAATGAGAGGCGTGCTAACTGAATAATTGCGATTGTGTCGTAAAAATAATGTTTTGGTGAAGCTCTGTGACCACTGGTGTCCTCTACGCTTAACTGCATTTACCCAGTTTATACATTCCCATAGTTATAATTTCTTCTGCGAACCACCACAATCCGAAGTCATGGCAGGTACTTTGGCACGTAAAGCTGTTGACCACCTTAAAAGCAAGGAGTTCAGAGACTATTTGATGAGGTAAAACACATTTGGAAGATCTGGAAGATAGCTAGCTAACGAGATAAATTTTACTGTAGCGACTAGCAAGCAAGCTTGCTAACAGTAGACATCTAACGTTAACTAAATTAATGATCAAACAAAGCGAGCTAGCTAGTTGTAAATTCATGTGCACATCTGCAGCTAGTGTAACGTTACTACAGTTAACGTTTGTTTGTACAAATGTTTCTAACGACGTGTCCGGCTTGAAGGACGTTTGGCTTGAATGTTGTTGCTATCGCCGAAGCTAACTAACTGTTAGCTGTCAAACTAGCCTACTGCTGTGTGTGCTAATGTGTTACCGGTGATGTGAGACCTATGAGTATTATTAGTTAGCCCAGGCAGGATGTGAGGTGTTAGTTGTTTTTCATAAGGTATATGCATATCCCTCTAACCAAAACTCCTTTTGTGTTATGTCTGTCATCTTGGTGTCCTCATGGGAACTTTCAAAATAAGCACAGTAAGTACTCTCTGTTCATTGTGCAGGCTAGTTTAGTTTTTGTCTACTAAAATCAGAATATTTTGGCTCCATTGACCATTGCAGATATACTCGTCTCTTAGGTAGTTGTCGAGACTGTTTAATTGCTATGGCAGCTTGAAAACATTTGACCCTTACAGTAACCTCGTTGCTCTTTATATTCCTTGTTCCTTAAAATGTAGTTGTGTACTTCTATTCCAGCACTTCTGGGGACCTGTGGCCAACTGGGGTCTGCCCATTGCAGCCATCAGTGACATGAAGAAAAGCCCCGAGATTATCAGTGGCAGAATGACCTTTGGTGAGACATAATACTGAAACATAGCTAAACAATGGCTGATGTTTAGCGATAGCCTAACATTAGGGACACGTTTCTGCCAGGGATTGATAGTCACTCTTGTTGAATAACTCCAGAGTCATTATATGTCATTTCAGCAAGCCATGACACCCACTATCACAGATTGTTCTGAAATAATTTCTGTAGTTAGAAACTGATGAGATTAGCATACCTGCATCATTATTTTGTTAAAATGTAATTTGATCTCTGAACAAATGAAGCTTATTGGTTTGCCCCCAAATTGACCCTTATTTTATTTATGGGATTCACATAAAATGTAGTAAATATAGAACCCAACATCTGATTTAGACCAAACTTCTTCCTACCATTGAGTAAGACATAGGGAATCCAATTAATTGGTTAGGGTTGCTTTTGATCATTTTATTGGATTCCTCATGTCTTACTCGTTGTTAGGAAGAATGATGGTCCAAATCAGATGTTAGGTACAATATTTATCAATCCTCTTTCTTGTGCTTTTTGAGTCAGAATGGCCCTTCAGGCTTTGATAAAGTAGAATTCCAATAGTTTAACATTCTTCGTTGAACCTCATAATCCTTTCCTGCTGTCTGACACGAGGCAAGAAAATGTTGTGTTTTCTGATAAGGTTGTCCTAAAGATATGTAAGTGTCGAGTGGCTGTTAATTCCTTATTTTTTTGTGTGTGTTCTTTTCCCCCCGCAGCTTTGACCTGCTACTCCCTCCTGTTTATGAGGTTTGCATACAAAGTTCAGCCAAGGAATTGGCTCCTCTTTGGTTGCCATCTAACCAATGAGACCGCCCAGCTCATTCAAGGTTCACGACTTATCAAATACAAGTAAGCTCACAATTTACTGTACTGATTTGCCTATTTCAATGCTAAACTTTTTTGGGTTTGTACCTGCATTCCACTCTGGCTACAAAGCAACAACAACCTCAAAACATATGTGATTTATTCACTGCTCAGGTGGTGTCTCTTGTTAGTAACAAATTATTTGGGGTTCTTTCTTAGGGTATAATAGACTGATATTTCAATGAAGCCACAGCCTTGAAGCCCAAATATATATATATATATATATATATATATATATATATATATATATATATATATATATATATATATTAGGATTTTTCCACACAAGAATATGTTGAAAGTTGCCATCAAATCAACTGAAAATGTATAACATGGAAGCACAGTACTTCATAACATAATTTGTTTTATCCATATCCATGATAACATCTTAACTTCAATCTCTCATACTGTTTACACATAGATCATGAAACATTGTCACTAGTTATAATTTCATATGTCATTTAGACTTAATGCTGTTCTACAGAATGTGTGTCTCCAGTCATTCTGATGGAATTTTTTCCTTCTTTCCAGCATGGAGAAGAAGTCTTCTTAGTGATGGACAAATGCAGAATATATAGTTTCATTAGGAAATCGGCATAGTTTGACCCTATGGTTTTCGTGTGTATGACCATGTTTATCTCATTGCATACCTATGTAAAACTCTTAACTTAAAAAATGTTAATTTAGATTAAACTGCTGTTGACGATCACCATGCCTGTTTCTTCCGGTATATAAGGTCAATGAATAGATTTGTTTTGCATAATGTTTTTTACGCACAAACTAATTAAATGGAATGGAATCTAGTGAGGCCCTGTTACAGATGGTCCATAACACAAATATTTACTGTTTATGTCCTCATTTTAATAAATGTGTTAGCAATACCAATAACACAATCTTTATCAGAATGTACAGGCAATAAAAGTTGTACTCTGGTGTGTTGCCATGGAAACATTATTCCTGAATATAATGAATAAACCCTTATCTATGTATCATGAATTAAACTTCCTCTTACACTGACCATAATTTATAATAAACTGTCTGATATCCATGAAGTGACTGATGAGCTTTTACCTTCATAATGACTGATAACTCTAAAGCTGTGCAAGACCTTCGCCCAAGAACTGCCCGGTCCATACATTTGTTTAGCTAAATTATATATATATATATATTCTTTTTTTTTAAAGCGATTTTAAGATGTTACTCTTAATGGAAAGTACACATTTTTATTGTTAACCTGGACAAGCAGACCTGATTTAACTTCTAATCATCAAGCCATGAATGAGTTGAATGAGATAATCCATCCACCTGACAGATGTGGCATATCAAGAAGCTGAGTAAACAGCATGATCATTACACATGTGCACTTTGTGCTGGAGACAATAAAAGGCCACTCTAAAATGTGCAATTTTGTCACACCAAAATGCCACAGATGTTATGAGGGAGTGTGCAATTGGCATGCTGACTGCAGAAATGTCCACTAGAGCTGTTGCCAGAGAACTGAATGTGCATTTCTCTACCATAAGCTGCCTCCAACGTTGTTTTAGAGAATTTGGCATCCAACCGGCCTCACAACCGCAGACCACGTGTATGGCGTCATGTAGGTGAGCGGTTTGCTGACATTAACCTAACATGCTGACCAGACCGGGCACGTTGCATGCGCGAGCGTCGCAAAATAAATTTAGAAATCTATGTTATTCAAGTATTGAACCCACACTGCTCACACGCGCCAACGAGCGTCTGCATTACCAAGGGCTAAAATAGAAGTCATTCCTATTTCTGACGCAGATCGCGCTGCAAGTCCTGCCTCTCCCGTCTCCTCATTGGTTTATAGAAGCAGGTACACACGTGCCATCTCCTCATTGGTTATACCCACGTGGGCGATTGAAAGACCAACTGTTTTGCCGGTAGTCGTCGTAATGAAAAAGCCTGGAAGGAGGAGATAACTAGAAATGATTCGGTTGGCCGTTTTATGTGTGGATTAATTGGCGGAGTAGAGGAGCTTGTGCATTTCAGGTAAAATAACAACTCAATGTTTATATCCCAGGACAAATTAGCTAGCAACAGCAAGCTAGCTAAATAGGACAAATTAGCTAGCAAGTGCAAGCTAACTAGCTAAATTGCCATACATGTTTAATGCTTTTCGATCTGTCCCCAAATTAATGTCATTGGTTCCGAGTTTGTTTTGCTATTTTAACCTGCGTGTCGTGATCGCGTTTGGTGTGGGGGGACAAAATAAATGTATGCACGATATCGCACGCGTGTAGCCGGTTTGGGTTCCGTGTTAGGATCTGTACACAATTCCTGGAAGCTGAAAATGTCCCAATTCTTCCATGGCCTGCATACTCACCAGACATGTCATCCATTGAGCATGTTTGGGATGTTCTGGATCGACGTATACGACAGTGTGTTCCAGTTCCCGCCAATATCCAGCAACTTCGCACAGCCATTGAAGAGTGGGACAACATTCCACCGGCCACAGTCAACAGCCTGATCAACTCTTTGCGAATGAGATGTGTCGCACTGCATGAGGCAAATGGTGGTCTGACCAGATACTGACTGGTTTTCTGATCCATTTTTAAAGGTATCTGTGACAAACAGATGCATATCTGTATTCCCAGTCATGTGAAATCCATAGATTAGGGGCTAATTAATTGTTTCAATTGACTGATTTCTTCATATGAACTGCAACTCAGTACAATATTTAAAAAAATTTGCATGTTGCCTTTATATTTTTGTTCAATGTAAAATAAATGTATTATTATTATCAACTCTTCCAGGAAGGCTGCATTCTGAATGACCTTGATGAAAGGCAACAGTGAACACGCTGCTTTAGTTACATGTACTGAAATATCTTTGAAATGGTACAGTATCTTCTCTGATTATGATTTTATCTTAAATGTCTTGTTAATTTCTGTAATGACACGTGAGGTGAAGCTAGACATATCTGCTTATCACCACTAGGGCTACGGCGATCATGAAATTTTGTCAGCCGGTGATTGTCAAGCAATTATCTGCTGGTCTCATGGTAATTTACCTTTAATTAACATAAACACATTTAGCATCTCCTGGCTTCCACGCACAGCCTACAAGCCACTGATGCAGACCTTTGGGACATCTACATTTTAAAAAGTCTAATAAATCCATTATTTATTTTAGACAGGTCTAAAGAAACATGATATGAAGAAAATGTTTATTTCAGAAGAACAGAACAGCATCCTCTGCGTTGTCCTTATGTTAGGCCCTGATCTGGCTTTCGCCATATGGCTCAGGCGCTACACTAGTTCATTTAGCAGACAAGATTTGCTTAGAATTCCATGGCTTCATTTTATAGTATGAAGAATACAATTGAACATAGCTGAATAAAATAGAAAGGATATTTTCTCCAAACAATTTTCTCCAAGCGACTCAAATGATGATTTGAAAAAAGTTGCATGAAAGGCATGAGCTCAGCTTTGTTTTTTTGTGCACACTGTACACACTTCATCAGTCTCTCATTCACAGTTTGACAAGCACTTGATAATGCCTAGAATTTCCTGGCTGCATCCCTTTTGTGTGGCCATAATTCCCCTAAAAAAAATCAATGCCTTTTGCGGACAGTGGCCATTGTGCCCTTGGGCTGAATATAATAATTATAATTCCCTTCTCCCCACTGCATGCAGAAGCACCTCTCTCACTCACATGGCCCTCTGTCACGTGATCAGGTCTTTCTCACTGGCTACAAGTGAAGACCGACACATCGGGGACGCAACTGCGAGTGTCCTTATCCAATTCCGAGGCGCATATTGAAGCTATTGGAAGAACTTTCCACATTTACTTTTCGTCAGCCAACAAGATAAGTAGGCCTAACGAACAGTAAAAGCACTAGCCTATGTCAATCTAGTAGTACTAAAGTTAACCAATTCTATTCTGTGCGAGAAATAAATATTCCAAACATAGTCCGGAACAGTTGTGGGATGCGATATATCCCAAATTAATACAACCACCAGCATCAAAAAACCTGTTTTAAGCAATGAGAATGACACAACAGATCATAACGTTTAGCCTAAAATGTTGATAAACTGTTAGGCTATTTCTTCACATTATAAGCGCAGCAATGCGCACCCAGTAGGCTATATACACAAATGTTCCATTAGCAGGAAAACACCATTCTCAAAATTTAACACAAATTTGATTATGCATGTTATAATTTTTTTAATAAAAGTGCCTTTTTATGGTTAAAATGATCTTCCCCAAACTTGAAACTCACGCCAATTAGGCGTAAAGCGGATTAACGTGCTTCATTTTAAGTAGTTATCCTCTACGGGATGGGTGTCCCTAAACCGGGACGATTGTTGCTAACGTTCGCTAATGTGACTAGAACGACGTTGTATACAACAGCCAACTTCCGGGACATAGACATGCCTTATAAGGGCAGAAAGCTTAAATTATTGTTAATCTAACTGCAGTGTCCAATTAACAGTAGCTATTACAGTGAAAACATACCATGCTATTGTTTGAGGAGTGCACAACAACAAAAAACTTTTATCACGGCAACTGGTTTGATACATTCACCTCTGACGGTAAATAATGTACTTACATTCAGTAATCTTTCTCTGGTTTGTCATCCTGAGGGTCCCTGAGATAAAATGTAGCATAGTTTTGTTTGATAAAATAAATGTTTATGTTCAAATGTAGGAACTGGGGTCTACAGTTTCTCTATAGTTATGTACTTGAAATTGTATTAATTAACCAATTCGGCACATTTGGGCAAACTCCTGGCAGACTTGATACAAAATATTGCCCGGCCATTTAGATGTGTGAAAGTTAGTGTATACGCTAATGACCCATCATGTATGACAGTCCTGGGGGTGCGTAAATTTAAATGTTTTATTACCATAGCATTTTTGTATGTTCTCTATAGTTATGTACTTGAAATTGTATTAATTAACCAATTCGGCACATTTGGGCAAACTCCTGGCAGACTTGATACAAAATATTGTGCAGCAATGTAATTCTTCACTGGATCAGTATGAAACTTTGCACACACACTGCTGCCATCTGGTGGCCAACATCTAAATTACACCTAGACTCCAATCTGAAAGTATGGCCTTTCTCTTGCATTTCAAAGATGAAAAATAATTTAAAATAATAATAATCAAACGCATGCTTTTTTGTTTGTATTATCTTATACCAGATCTAATGTGTTAAATTCTCCTACATTAATGTCACATTTCCACAAAGTTCAAAGTGTTTCCTTTCAAATGGTATCAAGAATATGCATATCTTTGCTTAAGGTCCTGCGCTACAGGCAGTTAGATTTGGGTATGTCATTTTAGGCGAAAATTGAGGATCCTTCATTAAGGCAAACAGCGCATACTTTTTTTTGAAACTTTTCTAATCATAGTTGCACACCTCATGTAGCCTAGCCCATAGGCCTATATGTTTTGATAAGGTTTGTATCACAACTAAAGTGGCCAAATAAGCTGGGCATCATTCACAAATGATAGGCTAATATTTCAATCATCACACTATTCTTGATTTAATCTTGTTTTTACATATACTAAATAAAATGTGTGAAATTTTCTTGATTTAGAATGGACCATTATCATGCACCTGTCTCGAAACGGGCAGTGGATGGAGGACGCTTTTCCCGTGGTTCATTTTCATGCCAGCAAGGTATGCTATACTCCTGTTTTAAAGAGAACCAATGTGCCTAGCCTATAGAAAGCTGATCTGATCCCCCTCTTTTTAGTAGAGGCCGTCACTCTGTTTTCTCACACAATTGCATAGCCTATAGAAATGTTGCTCAACATGAGCTCATGGGCTCTCATGAAGTGTTTGATTAGATTTTCGATTACATTGGCATTGATGTCAGAGTGATAAAAGGAACAATAATAGAGTGCTGAGTACCAGGCAGTTAGCAAGTTTCGTAGGCTACTAATGACCAGCAGCAGCATCAGAGCTTGGAGAAGCCTAGTTACCGTGACTAAACGGTCACGTGGAATTTGACTACCATCATGACTCGCAACCGTCGGTGTGGCAGTGATACAGTCACCGTAACAGCCCTAATCACCACATGCATTTGTCATTTAATGTTTTGACTGGTAATAATAATATTAGAAATGTAAATTTTATTTGAGTTCAACATAGGCAGTCATATCATAAATATTGCAGTATAAATACTAGTACATTTACTTCATGTTCACAATATGTGTTACATTGTCCGTCTGTGAAAGATTGCAAGACCATTTTCTTCAGTTGGATAGGTTCAGAGCCATACATTTAGAAAGGTCATTTCCCCTTGAAAAACGGAGGCTCATGTAGTCGTAGAAGTATGCATCTGTGTATGTATATTTCTCTGGATATGTTTAATGATTTTGTTATGTATTAACTGATCATAATATCGTCTGTTTCCCAGTAAGTACATCCAATCAGGCTGAATTACAATATTTTCATTCTACATCTTATTATGGCTCAATATTGAAACTGTTTTTTTTTATAGAAAACTCAGGCATTGGATAACTATGTTAATGCTAGTAGTAACATTTCATATTTCACTGCTGCAGTATCATAAGTATCATTACTGCTATGTATATTTGAATTATGTTCAAACAAAGTTGCAAAACACTTCACAAAGCCACTATTTTGTTTCATGGAACACTCAGTAACAACACGCCCGCAAAAAATCCAGTTTCACAAGTCATCACTGGTGATCACAAGGCCGTTGGCTATCTGGTTCTCAATAATCACCCCCTCCTCGTCCTCCTGCACAACCAACGGAGAGAAATACAATGATCAACAAGAAGCATTTTAGGTCTTCATAATAATTGTTTTTCATACGACGACTAGTAAATCATTTATTAACCTGTTAGATATTCAGTATATCTGCACCATAATTACTCAAATTATTAATAATCTACGATCAGGTAGATGGCGACTAGATGTACTTTATCCTCCTTGTTGTTTGGATTAACAGAGATCACTCACCTCGTCTCTGGGAATGTAGTCTTTTTCTGTGCTTCTGTACGACACCACGTGGATAAGAGTATAAACTCTGAAAAGAGAAACAACACAGTGTACTTTTAGTTTGATTTCATCAAGACTCATCATAAGATAACTGAAACTAATCACTTGCTTGCATTGAGAGAAAACAAATGTGTTAAACTGTCATAAGGCGCACAGCATGAGATTGTAATCTTATTCTATTTGTCTTTCTGCCTTTTATTTTGACATTTCTGTCCTCTTATGCATGTTTGGAAAGGTGGTGTTATGTAGATATATCATTTTGTGTTTGAGAAATGAGAAATGTTTGCCCACCTGTGGTAAAGCATAGCCAGGAACTGCACCACTAGAAGCACAGCGAATGACAAGAGGAACATCAGACTGAGAGGCTCCACCTTCAGGTATTCTCCTGATGATGTGCCATTTGGCCAGACTTTCTGAATCTTGATACTAATCACATCATTTCCAATGGCTTGTAAAAAGAAAGTGGCCACAATCCACAAAACGTTGATGATGAAATACAGAAACACTGCCTGTAAAACAACAAAAACAAAATATGATCATTCTACGAGCCATGTGTGTTTAGTAGAACATAGTGAATAAATAGTATAAAACAAGAAAAGCCCACCTTGTTTCGTAGTGACTTCAGTTCCCTTGTCACCTCCTCTTTATGAGCTTTATCATCAACAATAGGTGCGAGGTATCTCTCAAGCAGTTTCTTCCAAAAGTCGTGTTCATCCTGCCAAAATGCATAGGGAAACATGGTATGTATATTTGCTCATTTTATTGGAACACATTGTTGCCCAACACTATCTGTTCTTCAGATTATCACTCAAAGGGTCTGGTTCCAGAGTACTCAGTCAACTTATTGCTGAAGTCCATCCCAGGTCACAGATGTAGAGAAAACAACGTCCGGAGCTGCTACCAGTAAGACACCAGGCAATACAATATAACATTAAATACAATATGAACGGGTGTGTTTTCACTCAAACATTACCTCAGTGAGTTTCTCCACCTGTGGGGCAATGAGGGTTTTCTCTATGGCTCTTTTTACCCTCCTCTCAAGCCTCTCCATTCGGTTGGTTTTCAGGATCCTCCTGGCGGCCTCGTTAAGGGCGTACTGCAGCTCTTCTAGCTGGCTGTCGCTCAGCACGTCCTCTGGGCCCACCTTGTCCTTCAGCTCTCCGTTCACCGTGTCCGTCAGCATCATTACCAGCTCCTCACACACATCCTCCTGGTTCTTGTTTCTCAGGGTGTAACGGATCTGCTCCTGAAGGTTCCTTTTCAAGTTGGCGTAGGTCAATTTCTTCAGGAACTCTTCCTTGACAGGCTGAACCCAATCTATTGAAAGCAAATTGTGTAGAGGTGCTGTTGATTTATAATTCAACTTGTAGTTACATACTGACTTTTTGTATGTTGTAGGTTACAGCTATACTCTTTCATGTACTGAACCACCTACCACTTTGAGGTACAAATTCTCTTTCTTCCTCGGTGAAGCCACTATAAAGCGAACCGTCATAAAGCATATTATCATCATCATCGTCATGGTTATCATCGTTGTCATCTTCGATGCTGGAATAGGCGCTCTCCTTTTTAGGAATGCTGTCAAACCTGTCAACACTGCTTTGAACAAGAGGATGAAAAGTTACAACAGGTAACAACAGGCCCTCCATTTGATAGACGTTTGTTTTAGACAGTATATGAGCGAGGTCCTTTGGGCCTTTGTGAAATGTTTTGTACATGCCTTGTATCATATTCTAAGTCTTTATTGGCTCTTTTGCGGTCTAAAAGCTCTGGACTTATTTCCTCATTGTTTTCTTCATTTGGGGCATTGTTTTTCTCTTCCTTGGTGTTGGGCTTCTGTTCATGCACCACCTGCTGGGTGACTTGTATGTTTGGATTGACTGCCTGCTGGAGTTGCTGGAGCATCAAGTTATCCGTCTCTTGGGTGACTTGTAGTTTCATATCCCAACAGCAAAGTTTACAGTTTCGATCACAGAGAACATTCTGGTTCTTCTTCTGTTCTTTTTCCTTGTTTGTCTCTCGAGTGCCCCATGTGACAATGTGCATGTTCACCAAGGAGTAGATTGTGAGCAAGAGATAGCCACTGGGGATACAGATGAAGTACATCAGACCATAGATGATCATGCTGAACTCCTGGGGGTGAAGGATGGCTGTCACCAGGTACATGGCAGCCATGGAAACCAGGAAGAGGCCAGTTGGGGTGATGAATGTGCCATGCGTAGCCATGTCACCTGGGGAACGCATGAAATGAAATGTGTATCGTAACAGTCTGACTCATTTAACACCAGCCGCCACCCTTTAAAAGATTATAGGTAACCTTTATCTTTGCATAAACAACTTGGTTTTGTGTGTTGAGTGAATGATCATGTGAAGAGTCATTGCCAAAGCTTACCGATGATGGCGAAGAATGATGCTAACATCAGAAAGGCGTACAACACGCTCATAATGGCTGCAATGGTGATCTGGGTGTTTGGTTTTGCCAAAAAACAAATTAACATGTAGAAAATAGGTGGGATGACTGATATGATGATGGAATTGGTTCCTTCAATTTTGAACACAAACTGAAAAGCACCTAAAGAGGAAGACAGAAAAAAGAGTGAATACTTCCTGGGATGGAGATCTATATATCATAGCACATAAAAAAAATACAATTTGACCTCATCTTCACCTCATGACTTTTATGGTTTTATTGAACCAAAGCAAAAGTCATAACTGATGGGTAGGCATACTTTATACTGTTTGTCCTTTAGCCCTGTGCCCTAAAATGTGTAGTCATATGTAATCTCATTCACCCAGCTGGCTCTCAGCCTGACTTTGAGCTTTTGAACTTACTGACAATTCAAAATACTTAACGTGACAATAGAATGTTGTATATCACCCAATCAATAATATAATACTCTTAGCAAAAACATTTATTTTTCATTTACAATCTGTAGAAACTATGAAAATAGAAAGGTTCAGAACTTTTGTGAAACATCACAGCACAGTGGAAAAATATATGGCAGCTAGAAAAACTGGATGGTCTTCAGAGATAGATGGGAGGGGTTGAGGGAAGCTGAAGGGTGGGACTAAAAACAAACAAAATAAAGCTAATGTAAAATATACTGTGTCTGTGAAATGTTTATAGTATGAATAAGCTGGAAGTAGAAGCCTAAGTATTTTAGTCCATTAGTTTACTCCAATTAGGGAGGGGTGGTTGGGTTAGGGGAAAATAATAAAGGAAAATATACACTGTATATTTTAGGGAAAGGGGGATAACTAGTCAGTTATACAACTGAATGCATTCAACTGAAATGTGTCTTCCGCATTTAACCCAACCCCTCTGAATCAGAGAGGTGCGGGGGGGCTGTCATAATCGACATCCACGTCTTCGGCGCCCGGGGAACAAATATACAGTATTTACAAAAAAATATATATGGGGGATTGGAAATGATACAGACAATTATATTGATAGAAACAACAATCGATCTGCAATATTAAAGCTGATATACACCTTAATAAAAATAAAATATATAACTTGACTTAAGGGAAAATGTGGCACTTCAGTTCTAGTTACTCTAGGTCGTATAATGAGTATTGGTTAACAACATATAGGCATAAAAGAGTGTGTACAATGAACAAGAATGAACAGAACAGGTACCTGCTATCATCAGAGACACAGAGGCAGGGCCGAGAATGGAGGAGCTGACAGTAAATATCTGGTAGAAGATGTACAGTCTGGAGATGGAAGAGTTCCTCTTGACCGTCTCATTGCCACTGTGCAGGAGGTCCAGGGTGTTGGCCAGAGTAGACGGCCCCCAGCGCCGCCTCTGGTTGTAAAACTCTTTGAACTCCTGAGGGGAGTTGGTGTAGGCGTCGGACGCAGCGTTGTACTCCACTCTCCAGCCCTGCTGGAGGAGCAGGGTGCACAGCCAGCGGTCCTCACCTGGCCAGCGGGAAAAGGGAAGATTCAAGGAAGTGAATATACTTATCAGGTCCTAGGACAGCTGCACACTTAGTGATTATCTCTAGGGAACACTTAATGAGCCAGTAAATATGTAAACTCAGCAAAAAAACAAAACGTCCTCTCACTGTCAACTGCGTTTATTTTCACAAACTTAACATGTGTACATATTTGTATGAACATAACAAGTTTCAACAACTGAGACATAAACTGAACAAGTTCCACAGACATGTGACTAACAGAAATGGAATAATGTGTTCTTGAACAAAGGGGGGGTGAAAATCAAAAGTTACAGTCAGTATCTGGTGTGGCCACCAGCTGCATTAAGGACTGCAGTGCATCTCCTCCTCGTTGACTGCACCAGATTTGCCAGTTCTTGCTGTGAGATGTTACCCCACTCTTCCACCAAGGCACCTGCAAGTTCCCGGACATTTCTGGGGGGAATGGCCCTAGCCCTCACCCTCCGATCCAACAGGTCCCAAACGTGCTCAATGTATTGAGATCCGGGCTCTTCGCTGGCCATGGCAGAACACAGACATTCCTGTCTTGCAGGAAATCACGCATAGAACGAGCAGTATTGTTGGTGGCATTGTCATGCTGGAGGGTCATGTCAGGATGAGCCTGCAGGAAGGGTACCACATGAGGGAGGAGGATGTATTCCCTGTAACGCATAGCGTTGAGATTGCCTGCAAAGACAACAAGCTCAGTTCGATGATGCTGTGACACACCGCCCCAGACCATGACGGACCCTCCACCTCCAAATCGATCCCGCTCCAGAGTACAGGCCTCGGTGTAACGCTCATTCCTTCGACGATAAATGCGAATCCGACCATCACCCCTGGTGAGACAAAATTGCGACTCATCAGTGAAGAGCACTTTTTGCCAGTCCTGTCTGGTCCAGCGACGGTGGGTTTGTGTCCATAGGTGACATTGTTGCTGGTAATGTCTGGTGAGGACCTGCCTTACAACAGGCCTACAAGCCCTCAGTCCAGCCTCTCTCAGCCTATTGCTGACAGTCTGAGCACTGATGGAGAGATTGTGCGTTCCTGGTGTAACTCAGACAGTTATTGTTGCCATCCTGTACCTGTCCCGCAGGTGTGTTGTTCGGATGTACCGATCCTGTGCAGATGTTGTTACACGTGGTCTGCCACTACGAGGACGATCAGCTGTCCGTCCTGTCTCCCTGTAGCGGTCTTAGGCGTCTCACAGTACGGACATTGCAATTTATTGCCCTGGCCACATCTGCAGTCCTCATGCCTCCTTGCAGCATGCCTAAGGCACGTTCACACAGATGAGCAGGGACCCTGGGCATCTTTCTTTTGGTGTTTTTCAGAGTCAGTAGAAAGGCCTCTTTAGTGTCCTTTTCATAACTGTGACCTTAATTACCTACCGTCTGTAAGCTGTTAGTGTCTTAACGACCGTTCCACAGGTGCATGTTCATTAATTGTTTATGGTTCATTGAACAAGCATGGGAAACAGTGTTTAAACCCTTTACAATGAAGATCTGTGAAGTTATTTGGATTTTTACGTATTATCTTTGAAAGACAGGGTCCTGAAAAAGGGACGTTTCTTTTTTTTGCTGAGTTTATGTTACGCTTGGTCGATTGAAGCCAACATAAATAGCTTAAGAAACTGTGATAAAACGTCTATGAGCCTCCTGTGGTATAGTCTAATACTCCAGTAGCCTATACTGACAACCAAGTGCTGTTGATGGGAGAATAAGGAAGTAGTCACCTTGATCATATTGAACATACTCAGAGGCTCTAGTTGCAGTGGTGGTGTATCTCTTGAGCACGTTGTCATCCATCAGAGCTGATCCCCTGAACAAGCTGAAGCATCCAGGACTGCAGAGGACTGAACCAAACACGTGCTCAGCTGTTTTCTGGAGCCAGTGACCAACAGCATACTCAAATTTCTGATACCACACCATTGGACCTAAAATAGAAATCAATGCATGTCAGTTCAGTTATAGTGTAGCGAGACATGTTGATATATTATCTCTCTGTGGTTATGGTTGGAATTGGATTAGGGGCTCCGTATCGTGGAAGTATCGCAGAAGATCCGCGATAAAATGTCAACTTAATTTCCGATTGAGCCGACATATGCAGCGTTTACCGCAGATGCAGTCTCCTCGAACGCGGGAACACTGCCTTTACATTTCACTCGAGCTATAACGCGGATCTTTCGCAACGCTTCTGCGATACGGATAGATGCACTTGAAATATACAGTATGCTGGACATAGCCATGTCTGAGTGGATCCCCTAACTCTTCGGTAAAGGGTGTATCAACATCAGCTCTACTCACCCATTCCTGTAGGGTGGATTCGTCCGCATGCAGCACCCACATTGCAGTACTTCCGAAGTCGGTCCACCAGTAATATCAGAGCTGCGGGGTGGAAGTCTGTGTCTCCATCCAGGGCCATGATGTAGGTATTGTCATCAGAGATGTGTTTTCTCTTACTGTCATTGTCATGCTGTGGCAACAGGAAACTCTCCCCATCCAGTGATATGAGACTGGCACGGCAAGGATTATTCTGTCTCTGTAGAAGACAGATACAAAGAAAATCATACACATTCATTTAGGGAAACCATGGAACCATGGCTCGCTACTGATTTTTTTATATTTACAGATCAGCTGTATTGCGGGATAAAGGCAATAACATGGAAATTAGCATTAAATATATTACATACCGTTATCTTTTGAGGATTCTTGACAATGTATCCTTTCCATCCAAGCAGATAGTAGAGGTACATGATCTGAAAGACATGTCAGATGCAAACTTATAACTATTTAATTTTCCTCAAGTGTGTCCATACTAAAACCAAAAAAAGCAATTACAATATATTCATGTTCTTCAAGAAAAGTAATTCAAGTATGTTTAAAGAATGTAGGTTAACAGTGGTGAAATCATGGAATACAGTAATATTGAAAATCATCCTACCCACCTGTGACCATCTCTTCTTGTTTCTGATTAGCTGTTTGTCTTTCAAATGGAAATACAGCATGTTTCCTTCTGGCATCACAAACATTAATCGCCCACCATAAGGAGTCTCAATAATTGACACGTCATCGGGCTCCTTATTGGTGAATACCCTGAAATGCACAAACATTCAAGATTCATTATGAAACGGTTGGCAGTCTTTTGGATTTATAGAATTCCCCCATTTATAGTGAATGCATCTTAAAGTAGAGCTTGCTTGTGCTCATTAACTGACACTTGGTCTGGGTTTATAGGGAGTAAAGTGCAAAGAAAAACAAAATGTCCACTTACCTGTAAACCTCTATGACCACATGAATGAGATCGGTCACATATTCATTGATAAACTTTTTGCCCGTCTCCTTGTCTATCATGAATGCGTCATCTACAAATATGTGGCATTCAAAGTCAAAAACATCTTTATGTTCCTCTTTTGGGTCACCTCTGTACCGGTCCAACCTGAAACCATCAAGACACATGTTAAGAGAACATCCTATTTTTATGCAAAACATTATAATAATCACCCCCTTATCATTCACTGTATTTTGTCAAAGTCTGTTGGTCCTGTACACGCTAAGGTTGTACAACTGATGTGGAACGCATTTCACACAATGGTTGTGACATAACTGATATTTTTGTAATACAATGGAGAGTTTGTCTGTACAAACATGTTTACACAACCATTTTACGGTGTCTCCACAACGCTTGTGTAATTATTTTTGTGCAGAAAAACTCTACCACAAGGGACAAATGTGTTGAAGGCTACATGAGTTATACAACTTGAGTGCGGTGTGTACGGGGTCATTGTCTTGTGTTGTATACAAGAGGTCTCTGCTGCACACACTCACACACACTCATTCACACACACTAACATTGTGAATTTATATTAAATAACTTTTCAGGGCTAGAAATATTTAAATATCAAACACAGCCAGCGAAATTGATAAACACAATACCTGAACATGGAAGTGAGGATCTTCAACATCTCGTCATAGGTCTCATGCCACATTGTTGCACAGAGGTAAATGACACAATTCTCCACGTCGTCAACAACACTACTGTAGAATGAAAAACATGGGGAAAGTATGAGAACATGTTTGGATGGAGGGGGGGGATAGAGAACCATTTCTATTCATGTTTGAATGCAGAGTGATCAGAGTTAATGTCAGTAAGTGTATTTCAGCACACTACCACTAAGACTCTTTCTTATATAGTGCACTGTCGGCAAAACTCAACAATTACTGAACAAATGTCTATTTGCACTGTTGCAATGTGAAGTCCACTCACGTGGACTTTTAATCAATTAAATAGCAAAATCTTGCCTCTCCTGGTTCCTCGTTTGCACAACCTTCATCTTGGTGTTCAGAAGCAGAGACAGGTCGATGAAGGCAGATTCATAGAGGCGTCGTACAAACAGCTCAGTTGTGCGTTCGATCCTCTGGACCTTGAAGTTCCACACGTAGTAGGTGCATGTGATGAGCCCGAGCCACATGCAAATGCCCTCCAGCGCAAGTAGGGAGAAAGGCCAGGTCCAGTAATGGCTACTCAAAGAAGTCCTGCAGATGCTCTTTGTGAGCTCCAGCATCACGACTGCGTTGGTGTTCTTGGTGCTCAGGTCAACTAGGCTCGAGCAAAAGTCTATGATAGAAGTTGTGTTGGCCCCAGCTAGGTATTGAGATTGCGTTAGGAAAAGGATCATGCCGATAATGAGAACAGTGGGCCCGGTAAAACAGACAGGGAAGGCGAAGCTCATTCGCACAGAGTGGATCTTACAAGCCACCACTCCAAACCAATGGCATGCAGCAGAGAAAAAGGCTTGAAGGAAAAGTACAGTAAGACCAATATCAAGGGTCTCTTTATGCCTCGCAATTGTACTTTCATCTTCATTGGCCTTAGGGGTGAAATCAAAATCTGACCATACAATGTTTTTCTGTATCAATACGTGGTAGATGAGGTACACAGCAGCAATGACTACAACCCTTAGGAGACTCGATATCACAAATACAAAGTCTCTGAAGGTGTCCAACTCAGCCAGCATTTCTTTCATGTTGTTGCTCGCCTGCACTGGGTTTTCCCACCAGTTCAGAGAAACCAAAAAAGATGCAAAAACTGCAATGCCAATATACCAATAACAGTCTTTCTCCTGGTCTGATACAAAAGAGGTTACCCGGACGTAATAGTCTGCCCCAAGGAGAAAGTAGCCGGTCAGGACAAGCATAAGAGAACAAATGGGGAAGATGATCTTCCAGTTCTCTCTCTGCAGACGAAATACAATCTGTAGGACTGAGGAAAGCATGCAGACTCCCCCGGAGATAAAGAGGTTGGTCAGCACGTCAAACTGGGGCATCACCACCAGCACCAGGATGGAGGTCCCAAGAGACACCAAGCATTCAATCCCACACACCTGAAAAATACACATTTAAGTTTGTATTGACAGCATGCAGTGTTGGGGAAGCTACTCTGAAAATATAGTTTACCAGGCTACCAATTACTTCACACTGGAAGAAGAGAAGCTACACTAAAGCTACCCTTAAAAAAGTAAAGTTACTTTGAAAAGGAGTTCACTACATCCAAACTACTTCATGAAATATTATCATATGTAAATCTGAAATTTCATAGACTACAAATTGCAAGGTCAGATTGCTTTGCGGTCATATGTTAACAGAATGTTTAATTTAGCCTATTTAACACAAACACAATGTTTCAAGTGAGAATTAGGCAGGTATAATGCCCGAAAAATAAAGGAAATTCTTGCCTAGTTCTCCCCTATTTTCTTTTCTTTTTGCAGAAAAAAAGCAGTGTGTATTTCCAGTAGTTAGCTACACCGCTACATGGTGAGAATATAACTAACTACTGAAAATACTGCATAGATTAGAAATGAATTCCCCAACACTGACAGCAAGAAATTTGAGCAGCAATTAAGACATACAAAGATCACCAAGAAGTCAAATTGTATAATATTTCAACTTACAATTCCCATAGTTCTCATGTTTGGTGGGACGAAGTTCTTGAAAGCGCATTTCCACAGTGACTTGAGGAACACGAGCAGGTTGGGCATCACCAAACAGCCCACCAGCATGAGCATGTAATATTGTCTTTCCTTGGAAGTCCTAGTCGATGTGGGGCTTGAGAGTGTGGAGAGAACCAGTAGAGAGCCCTGGCGGGTTAGATGTAAACACAACTGACATCAGACTCCTAATATTATAGAATCTAAGATTCATTCATTTAAACACTGATCTACATAATGAGTGTGAACAATTCCTTCATAGTGTTAGCAGTGTATGTGTTAGAGAGAAAAAAACAGATGGGAGAGTAGTACTAAGTGTCTAGGTTGTCAAACTGGTCTCAGAGAATTTCATATTATTCTGTACAAAAATCTGAGGCCCCATTTAGTATGATATTTTATGTTTTGTATGATGTGAATTAATTTGTGGATGTCCATCACCCATTTGGTATGATATGTTCCGAATTACAATTCACAGATTTGAGATTTGTCTCATAAAGAACCCATAAAGAACCCCTTCCCTTGTATACTATTCATCAATGCTGAGTTGTGGGAATGTATCTGATATGGTATGGATTCGATATATCTATATATTATTATAAGATGACATCCCAGGAGGTATTATGCTTGATCCAGTAGTTTCCAGGTTCATGGCGCTGGGGTCAATGCTAGATGTGATACAGTTTATGTGAAATTGATGTCAAGGGCCTCCTGAGTGGCACAGTGGTCTAAGGCACTGCATCGCAGTTGCTAGCTGTGCCACTAGAGATCCTGGTTCGAGTCCAGGCTCTGTCGCAGCCGGCCGTAACCGGGAGACACATGGGGCGGCGCACAATTTGCCCAGAATCGTACGGGTTAGGGGAGGGTTTGGCTGGCAGGGATGTCCTTGTCCCATCGCACTCTAGTGACTCCTGTGGCGGGCCGGGTGCATGCACGCTGACACGGTCGCCAGGTTTACGGTGTTTCCTCTGACACATTGGGGTGGCTGGCTTCCGGGTTAAGGGGGCATTGTGTCAAGAAGCAGTGCGGCTTGGTTGGGTCGTGCTTCGGAGGACGCATGACCTTCACCTTTCCCGAGTCTGTACGGGAGTTGCAGCGATGAGACAAGACTGTAACTACCAATTTGATACCACGAAATTGGGGAGAAAAAAAGGGGTAAAAGTAAAGAAAATAAAATAAATTGATGTAAAAAGTTGATATTTCTTTTGCATTTTATCTTATGCACCCTTTTCCGAATCTTAACCTAATTGTCATAACCTGTTACGTTAATTATCCTAACCTGCTGCGTAAGTTCTCCCCACCTGTTATAAAAAGTAAATTCTGACATAAAATGTATCCTGTCTAGACTAAACTGGGTGCTGGTCCCTCATTTTGGCTCACCTTGCTGATGACAGCACTGCACAGGACCATTATCCCCACGAACGCTGCCACCAGGTGCTGGAACAACTCAAAGCATCTTCTCTTTTCCTCTTTCTCAGCACCAATGGGATTCAACTGGAATGGATCCCAGGTGTCTCTGTGACAGTATCGAACACAATTTCAAACAGTTTGTTAAAACTGTTCATTACTGTTTCATAAACCGTTCTTAAAATAATAACTTCCAGTCTTTATAAACCCTTTATAAAGTGTAGCTGTATAGAGTGTTACTGTAATGTCTGACTTGAAGATATGTTATATCCAGTGATGGGAAGGTACATATGTAGGATCTTAATTTTCTCACAGCAAGAAAATAATCCTGCAGCAACAGGAAATGTGAATTATTGTGTGGACTATAATTAACATTATACATTTTTTTAAGGGTTGATACATTTATTTTTTACAAACTTTAGAAGCCTTTGCATTTCCTGCTGTGCATGACATTTTCTGCACAACAGGGTAATCTAATTAAGATCCTACACCTGTAAATGATTTTAGTAGTTCATCATTGGGTCAAAGGAAGTAAGTCACAAGTGACATCATATAACATCCATTATAAACTGGGTGGTTCGAGCCCTGAATGCTGATTGGCTGACAGCCATGGCATATCAGACCGTATACCACGGGTATGATAGAACATTTATTTTTACTGCTCTAATGTTGGTAACCTGTTTATAATAGCAATAAGGAGCCTCAGTGTTTATGGGTGTCAGGCAAAGGTGACACTAAATGAGCCACTATTGAATCAGTAGAATTGGAAATGAAACTGCTAATTGGGTGCAGTAGGTTCTGACAATGTCATACCCCGGAATGATGCCCGGTCAGTCTGTATTCAGACAGCCAGTCTTACCTTATCTAATGAGCTTTGGCTTTGACATAACTATGGCGCCAGTATAAGCATCCAAACGCACCCAACCCAATTGTGACCAGCCCTACATGGTGAATCGCCCTAATTAAGATATGACCATTATCCATTATCTCAACCTTATGTAAACAACCTCATGTCCACCAGGTTCACTGAATAAAACTGAATTGAATGAGGGGGCAAAATGTTGACGGTGTTATCTCAAATAATTGATCTGAATAGTCTGTTGATGATGTTCTAGATCAGTGGTTCTCAACCTATCCACAGGGGGTAGTTGGAAGACCCATAACACTGTAACACCTTGCATTTCTCCAAACACAAACAAGCTAGAGTGATGAAACACAGGACATGCACATTTGGGTTGTCTCCTTGCTTGTAAAGTCACAGCCAAATATTTCACTATTTGCGTGTTTTATGGGCACATTTTAGTTTTTTAGGGGTGAAAGTATTTTTACTTACTGCCCTGAGAATTCATTCCCAATAATTCAAACTAGCATCATTTTTACCACTATACACTACTGGTCAAAAGTTTTAGAACACCTACTCATTCAAGGGTTTTTCTTTATTTTTACTATTTTCTACATTGTAGAATAATAGTTAAGACATCAAAACTATGTAGTATGTAGTAACCAAAAAAGTGTTAAACAAATCAAAATATATTTGAGATTTGAGATTCTTCAAAGAGCCACCCTTTGCCTTAATGACAGCTTTCTTTGCACACTCTATTTAGATTTTTTAAAACACTTTCTTGGTTACTACATTAATCCATATGTGTTATTTCATAGTTTTGATGTATTCACTGTTATTCTACAATGTAGTTAATAGTAAAAAGAAAGAAAAACACTTGAATGAGTAGATGTTCTAAAACTTTTGATCGATAGTGTATAGTATGTTGGCTAAACTTTGACATGAATGATGTTGTCACTAATATTGTCTGTTGCTAAGCACATGAGGTTTTGTCATGGTAGCTGGGTTGGGGGCAATTGTAAAGTAGTGTTAAAATTACCCTGAGCCAAGCAGCCAAATTATGAAAACAAATGATTTTAACTTTAAGATTGTATGAATTATACATGAAATTTACAAATACTAACTTTAAATAGCATCGAGGTCCTGTAGAGTGCCAAATAATTTGTAAACAGATATCATTTGGGCACCATCAGACTATTCAGATGTTTTGAGAAGAACCAAATGGCCATGCACAAACGTGGGTGTTACTGTAATTATTGGTTAAGTACATAGAAATACTAATATTTCTAGCAGAATTATTACATATGATGATTCATGAACATGAATGTTTTGAAGTTAAGTACATTTATTTGAATTATTTTTTGGGTGTCACAATTGACCCCAACCACTGTTAGAATTGCCCGTGCCACAGGGAAAATTTAACGTCCAGTCTTTTCGGATTAAAATCGATATTGTGATCCGACCATCTTACGTACATACCTATAAATGGTATGAATGATTAGGAGACATATGTACCTTTCTTATATCAAAACATGACTGGCCTAGTTCAAGTGGTCTCTGAGCAATAGAGTAAAATATAAACATTTCCTCCAGTCTCCCCTACTTCAGGCAGAGCAAAATGTAATTGTGGGTAGAGTTACCAGAAAGGATTGCGAACCCCTGGTCTTTTAGATGGATAGTATTAGACAAAAAAATCCACAGATTCGGTCATTTAAAAAATATATATCAAATCAAATGTTATTGGTCACATACACATATTTAGTAGATGCTATTGTGTGTGAAGCGACATGCTTGTGTTCCTAGCTCCAACAGTGCAGTAGTATCTAACAATTATATATTTAAAACTTTTCATCTATTGATCAGTTTACATACCTATAATTGCATGCTATTATTGATCCTAAAGCATGAAATCATTGCAATGCATCTATCATGCTCATTCTAATGTCTCAAAACACTTATTTTAAGCATATAATGTGTGTAGTCATTTAACAAATATTACATTGTAAGATGTTAGTGGTGTTTTAATTCCTATTAAACGGCTTTCTTTCAATATAACAATGTCAGTATTGATCTAATATCTATTGTTATAACACTATATCCTCCGTAGAGTAATAGATCAATTATAACAGCTTCTAGTGACATCTCACACACTGCCGAGGATAATTTCAGCATTATCAGAACAAAGCAGCTGTAACGGCAGATTTCCTCCTCTTCGTCTGAAGAGGAGGTGTAGCAGGGATCGGACCAAAGCGCAGCGTGGTTAGTGTTCATCATGTTTAATAATGACAATAAACGTGAACACTACAAACTACAAAAACAACAAATGTGAAAAACCGAAACAGTCCTATCTGGTGCATAGACACAAAGACAGAAGACAACCACCCACAAACCCCAACACAAAACAGGCTACCTAAATATGGTTCCCAATCAGAGACAATGACTAACACCTGCCTCTGATTGAGAACCATATCAGGCCAAACATAGAAACAGGAAAACTAGACACACAACATAGAATGCCCACTCAGCTCACATCCTGACCAACACTAAAACAAAGAAAACACAAAAGAACTATGGTCAGAACGTGACAGCAGCGGCCCGCGATAAGGAGCATTTGAGTTCAACTTTGCTTCCTTATATTATATATCTTCAAAACTAAATTCTCATTAGCTTCCCAATAATGGTAAATGATATCTACCGTAGTACATAGTATCGTTGTATCATGATATAGTTGTATTACTTCTATTTAGTGTGATTTCAGTATAGGTAGAATATTTTTCCATGTCTACAGTGCTAATTATTTTCAAGATCCGGCCCTGTGAATCCTAACAGTTTTGATTGAAATGATTCTCACGTGAACTGAATGAAATGATTTTTGATTAATGGGACTAACCTGTGCCTCCCTTCCCTTTTCCTCCCTCTGAATTTGAGCTCCTCCATGTTTCACTGTCCTCAGTGGTACAGCTTAGTGGTCCTTGGTGCTAGTCCATTTGCTGAGGTACTAAGGTATTGGCATGCATCAGTTCACTTTAATCAGCTACCACTATTTGCGATGCCTCGGGCCCTCCCTCTTTTATTGTCCTTTCACCCATAAAGAGGTACAAGGATCATTCGCAATACGTAACACTTTAACATCATTATTGTCTCTCACGGAAATGAATGAAACTAGAAAGTTAACATTTTGAGGTATCTTTTTGCTTACCTTTATGACAATTTACATAATTGTGCAAACTTAACCACCTTAAACATTTACATGTCTTCAGTGGGGCAATTTCGTCACCAAGATGAGTTACATAGCAACAATGCTTTCAGAATTTACTTGATATTCTGGTTCTATCATTACAGAACATAAATTAGCAGGTAATTCAATGCAAGGTCATAGTATGATGAAGGACCTCATAGATAAATACCCACCACACTCAAACTTAAACACCTTGAGATGTGATTTTGCTTTGAGGATCACTTTAAGAATGCTTTTGGATTACAAATGATGAATGTGTTCAAAAACTCCCTCAGTATACAAAGACCCTCCATTTGTACTACAGTATGTCTACACAAATAAGACACACAAATCTCCACTGGATGAGGAGCTTAGTAACTCCAATGACTTAAGACAGAATTCAGAGTTTATTTCCTTGTTCCTGTGTCGATTGTTCAATTTTTATCCACCAAGAATGTAGGTAGGACTTTGGTTTCATAAGGAAGTGAATATCTCTTTTATTTCACAAAAACAATTGAAGTTATTTTAGAAATGTATAGCCTTGTTTATACCTGGCGCTAACATGCATCCTTTGTCCTGATCTTGTACACATTCGGAGAAATATGTCTACACATGGTATTAAAATGTGTCTCTTATCCGTCGACTTTGTCCCCATTGTGACCACTTTTCCTGGTCCCTCACCTTATGCAA